>NC_056743.1:1468300319-1468385319 GCF_019279795.1 Protopterus annectens
CAACAATGCTATTGTGTCTTCCCTACATTGCTGCTGGGTAGGAGCTGCAAGCAAGATGTCATCTACATAAAGTAATACTTGACTGCCCCCTGGTGGAGAAAATCCCGCCAGGTTGCTAGCCATCTCTTGTGCAAATATTGTTGGACTTTCACTTTATCCCTGTGGTACTCGGGTGTACGTATTCCTTTTGCCCTGAATTCTAAATGCAAACCAGTGCTCGCTGTCTGGGTGGATAGGTATTGAGAAAAGCATTGCTAATATGTACCACGGTGAAAAATTTTAGTTGCGGGATCAAATCATTTAACAAGGTATGTGAGTCTGGCACCGTAGGTGCCCTTGGTATTACCGCATCATTTACAGCCTGCAAATCTTGTACCATCCGCCATTCCCGTTTGCTTTTTAACAGGAAATAGAGGAGTATTACATGGTGAATCCAAGGATTCTACCAGTATCCCTTTCTTAAGTAATGCCATTATGATAGGTTTGATTCCTGTTCGCATCCTTGCTCAAAGGATATTGTCTTTTTGTTGGTCTAAAGGCCGATTTTGGTGTAATAACTACTGGCCCTGCTGTTCGAATAAGCCCCACATCCGATTTCCCTGTTGACCAAAGAATATCTGGTATTTTACTCAAAGCTTTCTCTTCTTCTTCTATCAAGAACGCCAATCAGCTGTCTTCACTTTGTTGTAAGTGTACAGCTGGGCGTGCTTGCGTTAACCAATTTAGTTTCTGTTTCTGTACTCCTAAGTCCGATAATTCCAAGTCAGTTAGTTTCTCCCATGTTGTCACTTTGTCACCCAAGTCTACCCACCTAACATTCCTGTTTTTGGTTAGGCTAACATGCGGTAGTTTATTGGATTTGTACAATTCCAAGAACTCCTGAGGTAATGAACAACTCACTACACTATTGCCCTCAGTGTCCCAGTATAAAGTCCGTAGTATTAGTCTATTTGCGGGATTTTTGAACAATTTTTGTTCATATTCTTTATGAGGCCCTGATGTGCTACAATAATATAGGGTACAATGTAACAAGTGTTGTTGATCAAAATCGAGGGGAAGCACCTTGCCGGTGGCTACATTCATTAGTTCCTTGGTCACTGCCCCTGGACCGGTTGTAACCAGGTCCTGGCTGTACCAATAATAGGCCTCACCCTCCGATCGTACAAAAGCATCAGTTTGTCTCTGTGCCTCCATACCATTCATGGTAGGGACTACTGCTATGCCAAAAAGTTGCATAAGATCTCTTCCTAATAAGTTCATGGGGCATTTTGCAGAAAGTACTATTTTACTTCTCTGGGTTATACCCGAGACGGGGTCAGTTATTGCTATATCATGGGAAAGTGGTTCCCTGTACAGCTGTCCGTTTGCTGATTTTACTAATATATAATCGGGTGACTCAGAATGTTCCGGTAACTTTGAAGGGTGTATCAAAGTTCGTGACGCTCCTGAATCACACAAAAATTTGACTTCTCTTCCTTCCACCAGAAGTGTAACTTCCGGTTTAGTGTCTGCTAAATAGAGCTCCAAGCTCAGTAGTGCCAAGTCCAAAACTTCACTTTCCCCAACTTCTACATCCGGTTGCATGTCATTTGTTTCTTCTAAGGTATTTACATTATTCCCCTGCTCATTAGTCTCTCCTAATGACTGTCGAGCAGTATAACTGCCATCTAGTCAATCCTCATCATCCTTATCCTTTTTTTCCACAGGTGCCTTACTCCTGCAATCCCTTGCCAAATGTCCCTTCTTACCGCAATTGAAGCACTCACCTCTTTTCTTCCTGTCCTCATAAAACTCTGAGTTTCTGTCAGAACGTTTGTTACCCTGAGCATTTCGCTTACCCTTTTTGGCTGTTTGTACTACAAAAACTTCCGCACCGTCTTCAGCTGTGAAGACCTGCGTTTTCTTTTTCCTTTTTACTGTTAAAATGTTTTTCGGCATGCCTAGCATACTCTAATAAGGCTTGGAGCCTACTCGTTCGGTGATCTATCATATGCTTCGTGACGAAGCTATTGATAGGGGCAATGCAGCCTTTTAAAAATGCATTCTTCAACTGCTGTTCATACGAGCTATCATTTTTTTGATTTTCAGGAATAGTCATACCACTATGGTTATTAAAACATTCTAATAATCTACCATAGTATGTGTCTACTGTTTCATTATCTTGTTGTACGCATTGGTTAATACAAGTCCAATCTGCCCTAGGTTTCCATTTTTCAGTAATGCGGTCTGTAAGACCCTTCAATCTAGCATCTAGTTCTGCGTCACTGTGTGGGAGTGGCCTGAGTTGCGCGTCACGGGCATTCCAGGCGCCACAAATCATGTGCCAGTCTGGACCTAAAATTTGTCTAATTACTTTTTCTACCTCTTCCCCATTCAGGTGGTAACTCAATCTCATGCCCTGTAAATCTTGTACAAATTTCTCAAAGTTAATTTTTGGATGGGGAATTCCCTCTGTAGCTTTCCGGATATCTTCCGGTGTCCACGGTCTATACACTAAGAGAGTTGAGGCCTGGCCCTCCTGTCCTGCCTGCGGGTTTGGTACTTCAATTAATGGACAGATTTCCTCACTCCCATCTAATGAATCTCCGCTTGGTTGAACATCTATAAGTGTTTGATGTGTTCGGGATCTAGTTCCGATAGGTTCTCTTACAAATGGTTGTCTTAATACCCCTGTTGCCTCCGGATAACGTGGGGGGGGTCCAGCCCGCCCTCCCGCTTCATATTCTAAGTAAGGCATCGGAGGAGGTGGTAGGGGAGGGACCGATGCTACTACTGTATTATTATCCTCTTTGTCTAAAAATAATGCTTTTGCATTTTTATTTTCTGTTCCTTCGTTCACTTCCTCAATCCACCTATGTGCTTGAGGAACCAACTGTTGTTGTTTTTGCCTGACCTTCTGCGTCAGATTTTAACTGTTTCAAAAGTTTTACTAGTGATATTTTATCTAATTTACCATCAAAGTCATACTTATTAACCCATTTTGAAAAATGTCTCACATTATCTGCTCTTTGCAATTGCATATACTTTCGCCTTCTGTTAGGGCGGGTCACGTGACCCTTTAGTGCATTCATTTCCCATGTCTCTTCAAAAAAAGAACTGTTACGTAACCCTTTCTCTTGTACCACGTGGTATCTTATTCCCCGTATCCACAGTAGTGTCTAGAATGACTGTTTTACTTTGCTTTGTTTATTTCCTGATCTATGACTCAAGATACAATACTTCGACTAGCTCTCTCCCTGCTATCACAAACCTTAGCAATAGCACAGTGTAACCTGGTCCCTGATCTAAAACAAAAACAAAGAGAGGAATTCTGCTTACCCGAGCCTCCCGCTTACTGTTATACTTCTTTTTAGGATCCAGTTTTCCGCTTTTCGGCCACAGATCAGACAAGTGGACAGCCTCTTTAGATACGACAATTCAGTCGGAGGTCTTTCCTTCTTCTGCGCAGGTTTCGGTGCCACCTATATACTCTGACCTGCAGCTTACCAAGGGAATTCCGGTCCGAAGGACCAAAATGTTAAATAAATTGTTAAAGTCAGACTGTAAAAAATCATCTGGCATTTAAAAATGACAGTCAATAACAAACAGTAATGCAGGTTTCTCAGGTATCTACTACTCAAATACTCTAATGTACATTAGGAGGCAAAAAACCATACACAAAGTTGTACAGAATTTTGTCTAGCTTTATTCAGGAAATACATGATATTTTATAGGGTTTACAATCAGCTTTTGCCCACCTCACTGACGTGGTCAGTGACAGGGTCTTTACATCATGACCATTCATAAGAAAAATGCTGATATTACAATTTTTTAAAAAGTTACTTTCCCATGAGAATATTACAGCCTTGCAAGCACCTGGTCAGTCACAATGTCCTTCCGAGGATGTAGCCAATTCAAGGCTCTTAGATTAGTTCGAATACAATGGGTGCATGTCTTCTTTAATGCTTCTCTTTGTCTCTTTCTTGTTCACCAGCTGGACATTATCTCTGATAGTGCGCACAAGGCCGCTCTTCTGGTAGAAGCAGGAAAAGATACACATGCACACAGATTCATTATTTTCTAACTTTGCAAAATAATCTTTCACTGACAGACATGAGCCAGGCCGAGCTGGTCGCTGCCAAGGCCAAGTTTCTAATCACACTGCAGCTTATGCTTCAAGCAATAATATGCGAGTTTATTTCTACTATTATTCTAGTAAAACAGAATTAAATGCATTACATATTGCTCTATTTCTCAATCTATGTATTTCATATATGTTCAAGTTCATTTATATATATCTAACCACACAACTTATATATGTCTGAATGTTTGGATACATATCTTTCTAGCAGCTTATATGTGAATACATAGTTTTCTAGTAGCTTATATGTGAATACATATTTTTCTAGTAGCTTATATGTGAATACATATTTTTCTGACACACACACCACGCACACACACACACACACACACACACACACACACACACACACACACACACACACACACACACACACACACACATCTCTGCTTCAGAAATAAAAATGCATGCTAACGAAAACCCTGTTATTCTAGCAACTAAGTTTATAAGAGCATTATTTAAAATCTGTCCCTATTTTCAGCCCTTTGTTTCTCCATTTATTTACAGCTCTGTCCAGATTTCTTGTTTCGAGAGGTATGGTGGAGAGGTACACAGAGATGTTATGCGATGCTGCCAGGGATCACCCGGTCAATCTCACTCTTCACTTTCTGTCTCTCTCTCATGCATACAGACACATACACTCTCCCTCTCTACCTCTCTGCTGCTTTCATGCACACATTCACTCACACACGGTTACAGCAACATAGACACACATACGATCATTCTCCCTCTCTCTCTTACTTTCATATACGCATACACTCTTTCTCTCTCTAGCTCTCTCACACACACACACACACACACACACACACACACACACACACACACACACACACACACACACACACACACACACACACACACACTTTTTATCTTACATTTCCTAAACAGCAGAAGTGCTGCTTAGCGAGTGTAAAATAGCAGCTCAACCAATCTTTCTCTCTCTCACACTCATACACGCATACACTGTCACACAGAAACACATACACACACTTTTTTTTAAGCTTTATTTTATTTTGCACTCGTTAAAGAGCAAAAGCACTGCTTAGCCAGCATAAAATAATGGCGGTCATTCCATTTTCTCTGTTTGAGCTCCATGGTGGCTTGATATGCTGCCATGAAGCATCAGACTCGTTTTTCAGCAGCCATTGCTTGTATATTAATACCCTGCTGGAGAACGCTCATTCTCTAATCAGGGTACTGATGAACAGTAAGCCCATTGTCTAAGTTCCAGCGGTACTACTTTCCTTTTCTTGCTGATTCATCCTCCCAGTCAAACCCCAATCTGCCAAGACAAGACATACAGTTGATGACTCCAACTGATGACTCTTCAGTCCACCTGGACAGCAGAATGTTGCATATTTGTTGCAGTGCATGTAAAATGATACAACAAACAGCAGTGATATTACAAAGTGATCATTCATAAACAGTTACATGTCAAGAGCAGATAGAAAATATAATGCCCCTCTTCAAAGTGTGAGGAATGTACTTGAATTCCTTGGAAGAGAGACAAAAAAAAATGCCAATATAGTAAACAGGTCATGGTGCCTTGGATTGCTATCCTCAAGCCAAGATACAGGTATCTCAGAGATAGCATATGTAAGTATCAGGGGCATAGGAGAGCACAGCCTTTCACACTGGTGGTTACAGGGAGAATTAGGCTTTAACTGCATTGCAGTGAGTTTTTGAAATTCAGCCACAGTTTATTTTTCTCATGTATATAACTTGACGGTTACAGGCATCTCATTTCCAATATGGAACCAGAAATATATCCAGTTAATTTATAAGAGTATAAACCAATATAGACTTATACATGTAGTGCATAACAGAGCATTTATCTTAGTGTGGTTATTGAAAGACATGTGGAGGCTATTTCATTTGTCTGTCTTTCTACAAGACACTGCTCTCAAAGTATTTGTTCATTCCATCAGTTATTATATTGTTACAGTCTTAGAGGTAGGACAAGGACCTCAAATGAGATCATTACAGGCCACTCTCCAAAAAGGCCTAGACAAATATATCATATCTCAAAACCATAAGCCTAAATTATTTTTAAAATTTTCCAGTCTCAGTTCATGTCTAATCTCAAACGGCAACTTATTCTATTTACTTCCATCTCTAAAATGAAAGAAATGTTAATGCATACTTTTTTCAAAGCCTCTAATTCAGCCAATATATTATTTTTCTTGCACATTTCTCATAAGTTAAAAATACATTTCCCAATGTACTTCATGTTTCTTCATTATCTATGCATTTAGAAACCCAAGTTAAATCTTCTCTGCATTGCCTATAACATGCTGAATACAATTTCTGTTTTTTTAGTCTTTCTAGATAATATTAATTTCTTAAACCTTGCAATCTCCTTGTGAAAGATTTTTGCATTTTTTCCATTTTTATGAATGTATCACTTATGCCTGAAGTTTGGCTTCCTCAATGATGGTTTTACTACTTTTGGGGGCTCGGTTGTCTGGGTCAGTCTCAGCTGAATGGTGTTTCTTGTTTAGGTCATTACTACAGTAAAACACAGCCACAGCAGCATTCCCTGTCCTTGGTTCCACAGTATGAAAGATCCAAACACACCAAGCTGAGAACACAACACCTGGTGGGTTCTCATCAGATAGCTGGATTAAAGGACTTGATAGTCCCAGTAATATATGTCTTCAGGATTTATTTCTGCTAACATCACGATGTGTGGAGAAGCCATCAGCCAGCAAAGTTCTATACTGGGAAAAGGCAGCTTCTAAAACCATACAATATTGTTGCACAATGCAATAAATTAAAGGGTATAGAGCTGTGGTATGACTGATCATAGCAAAATCTGATGAAATATAGTTAACCAAACAGAAGTCACCTAAAAGGATAAAACTAAATATGTACAGGTAAGGAGACAGGGCCCCACTCTCCAAAGGATAGCCTATGGCCCTCAAATCTGCTTTGCACATTTACCCAATCTAAGGTCAATTCACTTTGGGGTAAGGAACATATTGTTTAAGATAATCCCTTTTACTAATGATTGCTTTTAACTTAACTTTTTTCTTTCTAGCACAGAATGCCTTGTTGAGTTTCTCTACCATCAACAATACAGCTACTATTGATACCTTTTGCCTTATATACAACTTTTGCCATTTTATAAATAAAAATAAAAACTCCACCTAACTCCTCCTCATCTAGATAATACACAAAAAATGAACTATAACAAATTATTTTATAAAAGGATATATTATTAATGTGAGGAGTTTGATTACATACCACACTGAGAGAGTGCCATAATAAAAGCAGAGGAGCTGTTGTTAGATAGCCATCTTAGGATACTCTCAGAGGAAAAAATACACTGAAATTTGAGTGCCACTGACCAGCATAAACAGAAAACCCCTCTCACGTTGCTTCATTAAATGCAATGTATTGGGTGAAGAACACGATAAAAGGAAAACAGCAGTGAAGTCCAATCTGAAGGACATATATCTGAAGTGAAAACTTTAAACATAGAACCCCCCCTTCAGGATAAAGTACACATTACAGGTAGATACAAAGTGTACTCCAAGTATGACAATACATCATCATGCAGGTTACGTATGCAAAGAAGCATTAGAAATTATTTGTATCTACTGTTTGATTATGAAAAAGTGACTAAACCAGACAATGCTCTGTAGAAATGAGGACATTTGGTTAGGGTCATCAATAATCCCCTGGATTGTATGACTACAAGTAACTGTGAACTATGAACCAATGAACCATTCCCATGCAGGCATGATCAGGGAGGATAAGAAGTCAATAAAATACTCTTTCCCATGTCTGTGGAGTGATTGAGAATGGGAGAGCTACATTTACACTCCAGAGATATAGAAATTTAGAACAAACATATAACACTGACAAGTTCACTTATAGACAGGAACCCTCACCCTAGTCATTAACATTGACAGTTCACTTAAAGGCAGGAGCACTCACCCCATCATTAACAGCGACAGTTGTAGACAGGAGCCCTCACCCCATCATTAACAGTGACAGTTCAGTTATAGACAAGATCCCTCACCCTAGACATTAACAGTGACAGTTCACTTGTAGACAGGAGCCCTCACCCCATCATTAACAGTGACAGTTCACTTATAGACAGGAGCCCTCACCCTAGTCATTAACATTGACAGTTCCCTTATAAACAGGAGCCCACACCTTAGTCATTAACATTGACAGTTCAGTTATAGACAGGAACACTCACCCTATCATTAACAGTAAAAGTTCACTTATAGAGAGGATCTCTCACCCTATCATTAACAGTGACAGTGCAATTATATATGGGAACACTCACTCAGTCATTAACAGTGATAGTTCAGTTACAGACAGGAGCCCTCACCCTAGTCATTAACAGAGACAGTTCCCTTATAGACAGGAGCAGTCACCCTAGTCATTAACAGTGACAGGTCACTTATAGACAGGAGCCCTCACCTTAGTCATTAACAGTGACAGTTCAATTATAGACAGGAACCCTCACCCTAGTCATTAACAGTGATAGTTCATTTATAGGCAGGAGCCCTCACCCTAGTCATTAACAGCGACAGTTCACTTATAGACAGGATCCCTCACCCCATCATTAACAGTAATAATTCACTTATAGACAGGAGCACTCACCCCATCATTAACAGTAATAATTCACTTATAGACAGGAACCCTCACCCTAGTCATTAACAGTGACAGTTCCCTTATAGACAGGAGCAGTCACCCCACTCATTAACAGTGACAGTTCACTTATAGACAGGAGCACTCACCCCATCATTAACAGTGACAGTTCCCTTATAGACAGGAGCACTCACCCTGATCATTAACATTGACAGTTTACTTATAGACAGGACTCACCCTAGTCATTAACAGTAACAGTTCACCTATAGACAGGAGCTCTCACCCTAGTCATTAACATTGACAGTTCCCTTATAGACAGGAGCTCTCACCCCAGTCATTAACAGAGACAGTTCAGTTATAGACAGGAGCACTCACCCTAGTTATTAACAGTGACAGTTCTCTTATATACAGGAGCTCTCACCCCATCATTAACAGTGACAGTTCCCTTATAGACAGGAGCCCTCATCCTATCATTATCAGTGACAGTTCCTTTATATACAGGAGCCCTCACCCTATTCATTAACAGTGACAGTTCAGTTAAAGATAGGAATCCTCACCCTAGTCATTAACAGTGACAGTTCACTTATAGACAAGAGCTGTCACCCTAGTCATTAACAGTGACAGTTCACCTATAGACAGGAGCCCTCACCCTAGTGATTGACAGTGATGGTTCATTTATAGACAGGAGCAATCACCCCAGTCATTAAATGTATTGCATCCTTTCTGACCTATGTGTACCATCACTGCAAATCCCATTATTGCAGTCATAAAGTATAAGTCTGTCCTTTGTATGGCAGTCTGTCTTACCCTGCCTAGTACAGAAAGTCTATTGAGCCTTTTTACTATTTGATATTATATCTGCCTGAGGCAGATGAATAAACCAGTTTTTTATAAGTTCAGAGGTATTTTCTAGGCTATTGATCTGTGAGGATCTTAAGAAGCCTAGCCATGATGGATTTTAGCCCTTATATTTTGCACATGATTAACTCAGAGGTGGGCAGAACAAAGATATGTTGGGATATTTACTTCTTAACTCTGTCCATGAGGGCCATGGGTGCTAAACCAGGAATTATCTAAAAGCTGACCTAAATACTAGCTAGACATGTCATTGTAAATATCCTGCTTGAACTCCCTACCTTCTTCTGTAATCCGACTCCTCCTCTCTTCTCACTGCGCTGTTATATATTCTCTTACATATCATCTTATCTGCATCCTCTTAGCCCAGCCCATCCTTTGTTCTTCTCCACTGTTCTCCTCACTTAACCTACTCACTAACTTTATCTTCTCTTCCTCGTATTATTTACCTAACTCTCCTCCCCTCCTACTTCCCCAACCTTACCTCGCATCATAACGTACATACATGCTCAGTCTCCAGTTCTACAAGCCATTTATTTTTCTAATTAACTTTTTATAAACAGGATATCTAACAGGATAACAGGATATCTTCCTTACATAGTATTTAACTATGCTGCTTTATTCTACTCCATGAGCCTGTGGTTATACCGGAGATCCCAGTAAAATAATTGTGTGTAATAATGTGTTATATGTGTAATGCAAAGATTTTGGTTAAACAAATGTCAATTAAATGAATAAATAAATACATAAAATGTATTTGTCATTTACATCGTCAAATACACATCCAAGTTTAATCGATTGGCTATCAAAATGAAGTGCACACACAATGTCCTTTGTCTTTCACCTCACACCAAGAATATGCATCCCTGTTGTGATCCCAGTACTGTGTATTTTATAAATTATATAAATGGTCAATGAGATGCTGCTGTCTTTTCCAAATATCACAGTATTTCCCTGCATTACTATCTTATTCCTGTAACTGAACACATGACCAGTGGAACAAAACACTCCTTATCCTGGGCGAATACCATTGCTACTGCAAATGTTCTCTTATTCAGCCTGCTTGATATGTCAACCAGCTGTTGTTCTGTAGCATAAAACACAAAGGATATTGGTAGCAATAATATCCCTCCCAACTTTCCTTGTATAGTCACCTTCTCAGTCAACATGCTGTATCTACAGGGAAGACAGGCTGCACTTTTACTAACATTCAAGCCTTGGCAGAAATAGGGACTGTGGATTAATCCTTTCCACCACACCTGAACTTTACATGTGGGGTAACTTAATGTCAGTTTAGGTTTATGAGTCATGGTACTGTTGGACGCCATAGTAACCACACCACACAATACCTATTTCAGTAACTATGCTATATGTTTATAAGCAGGCTGTAGAGGGAGAATCATAATTTTGTGGTTTTGGTTTCTTTTGTGAGTCATTCTCAACACAAATTCCATTATAGCAAGATAATTGTATTTGTACTTGTTAACTGAAGTAGAACACTGATGCATAGAGACCATTTTCAGGCACAGTCAGAGTGAGCTGTCTAGTTAGTAAGTAAATAAAGAGTAAATGAATTAAACCCTGAGCTACAAGAAGCAGCTCACATTAGCAGCTTGTTCACACCTGACAGCCTTAATCCTCTGAACTAACTGCCAGACAACTGGCAACTTTCATCCAATATATGATAAAACGGTGTTCCTAAGAGCCAGACGAATTATACATGCACAAATGCAAGGAAGAATGCCATGCCTTTTTCACTATTCTGATCTGATTGATAGATTTAATCTGAGATGGTGTTCTACAAGTATAAAATACAAAACATGTAAACAACTCTCAATAAATTATTCATAAGTTATTGGAAATAATCACCTCTCAGCATAAGAAGTGAGCTTTCACTGATAAATATTATGGTACTAATTCATATGCAATGTGACAAGTTTTAAACAAATAGAAGTTTACTTTAAAAATGACAGACACATTTTTTTCTTGTATTTATAAAACAAATATGAATATTAGAAGCATTTGATCCAACATATGCATACATTCGATGTTGATTTTTTTTAGAAAGGGACCCAAGGGTATCCACATTTTACAATTTACAGGACTGTAAGAAATGTACCCCAGTTCTGATATCCTAATATAAGGGCAACTGTTTATTTTTTTCTAAATTTCTCACTTGATTTATTGCCTATTTAGTTGATATAGCTGACCATATAGCTGTTTATACATTGGCAAAGTGCATATTCATGGAAAATGTGTTATTCTGTTAACTGTTTAATTGATATAGAGTAAGGTTTAAAAACTGTCCCTGACTTTTAGCCTTTGTACCCCATTATTTTTTATGTTGTCCAAAATTCTTGAGCAAAGACACTGTTAGGTTTAAATAAGTCATTGTGAAATACTTTTATTTGGAAGAGTATGACAGTATTTCGGAGTTCTAGCCATCCGATTTTCTTTAACACATGGTGATGAACTACCATACATGACACTTACAGTAAATCTGGTACTACTACCATAGTAACATTCTTATTTATTCAGTGGAATTTCTTGATATTTGTTAAAATTGTGAAAACATATAGTAGGGGTGTAATTAAAGTGTATATGTGATTGTTGGTAAAATGGAGTCTGATGTTTGATTTTCACTTGAAAATATTGTTATTTTTTTTTACTTGATTTGCTAGTAACATAACGGATATGCTTGTCATACCTTATGTTTTGATCAGTGATTAGTCTCAGCAGTTTAATGTGAATGACTTGTTCAATGCAGACACTATCAAGGGTTGCTATGGAGAATAGAGGGGGATTTTTTTTTTAGTGTTTAGTAATAATTACACTTTACCTATCTTTTAAACACTCTGATGTTTAATGTTCTATCCCTTGAATATTGCCCTTCTACAAAAGAAAGCTTCAAATTAAGGAACAATGATATCCCCTTAGAAGCAGCCAGGAAAACACACTCATACTAGTCAGACCTAGATTCGAAGTTGCAAATGGTGAATACACCTTCTCCACACATGAAAACAATACATTTAAAGTAGAAGCCTCCCCCCCCATTGCTGAGGTACGTATTACAGGAAGAGGTAAAGTTATGCCACGTTTGACACTATATCGTGCAGGTTAAGTATACAAAGGAGCATTACAAAACCACCAATAACAGAGTCTCACAACTGTCAATACATTGTGCAGGTTAGATATACAGAGAAACATTACAAACTACTGGGAAGTGAGTCTCACAACTGACTATATATCATGCAGGTTAGGTATACAAAGGAACACTATAAACCATTGATAAGACATTTCCACATCTGACAATACATTATGGAAGTTTGATATACAAAGGAAAATTACAAACCCCTCAGAAGAGAGCACCACATCTAATAAATCCATGATACAACATAGGTATACCCAGAAGCATTACAAACCACTGATAAGAGAGTTCCACAAGGGACAATACATTTTGCCGGTTAGGTCTACAAAGGTGTTATATAAACCATTGATAGCAGAGTTCCACATCTGATCTGGCAATACATTGTACAGATTAGGTACACAAAGGAGCATTATAAACCACTGCTGAGAGAGTCACACATCTGACAATACATTGTGTAAAGTAGGTATACAAAGAATTACTGCAAACCACTGATAGGAGTGCTACTTGTGGTAATTCACTGCGCAGGTTAGATATACAAATTAAATTACAAACCACTGCTAAGAGATCCCACATATGAAGATAAATCATATAGAATGCAGCATTACAAACCACTGGTAACAGATTTCTTGGGCTTGTGACATCTAAAGTATTTCTAGATGATTTAGGACATTTATTTATTTATTTATTTATTTATTTATTTATTAATTGCCAACTTCACCCACAAGACATCTATTCAAAGTCCAAAATATCTAAATCCCTTAGTCTCATAATTGCGCTAAAGATCATTTACTGAAAATTCTAAGATAAATATTATTTCCTTCATGGGACCTGACAATATATCACATTGCTTAATTAACAGTATTAAACATACCTTTGCAGACACACTACAGAAACTGCTTAACCTTAGTTTAGCCATTGGTTTTGTCCCTGATGAGTAGTGAATTGCAGAGGTAATGCCCCTCCATAATGGAGGCCTAACAATCAACCTTGGTAATTGCAGATCTAGCAGACTTGCAAGCCTTGTCTGCAAAACCAGGGAATGTATTATAACTGACCTCATAATCTAAGATATCAGGCATCTAACTAAGCATAGATCCTGTCTATTTAGCCTGGCAGATTCTTCAAAAGGGTTGTAAAGCTTGTATATGGTGGCTATGCAGGGCACATGGTATATCTTGAACTGGCCATGGCCTTTGACACCGTTCCACCAGCTGGCATCATGCAAAAGCTGACTGATTAAAAACAGAAAAAAAATTGATTCATATCTGTTAAGATAGACCACAACCTGGCTGAAAGACAGAACCCAGCAGTGTGAGTTGCAAGTGCCTCATCAGAAAGTATGAGAGTTACTAGTAGAATAACTAAGGGCCTGGTGCTGGGACTTCTCCTTTTGATATTTAATTCTTAGATCCAACGTCTCTGACTAACAAAGTTTGCAAAGCACTGCACAAGGAGGTTTTTCTTTAGTCACCCTACGACACCCAAATCCCTCAAAATGAATTTACCCCAGTAAACTCTTGGTGTATTAAAAATTTACTCAAACTAAATCCTAAAAAAGTGCAGTATCATCATGTTTGTAGAAAACCCCTCTCCTCATTAAACTGCATAGACAGCACATCACTAAAAATAAAAAATGTCGTCAGGGACCTATGTACTTGGGTTGATAGCTGCCACTTTTAACCATCATGTGAGACGGTTTGTCAAGAAATCCTTTTATTTGGCCCAGCTGATTGCCAAAGAAATATTAGGAAGGTCAAAAGAGGTAATCACCCCATTATATACTCAACATTGTTTGGGTCACTTATTAAGTACAACACCTGCTTTGGAATATATCTTACTAAACATAAAAAGCAATTAGAAATATCCCAAATGTCCCTAAACAAAATATCACAGGCCTAAAGTTTCTGAACTACCTGCTGGAAATATAATCACTGTATTCAGTGTCTGACAGACTTTGGAGGGAAGATGTCTGTCTTACTAGTGGCACAATTACAGACCCAATTTTCCTGGTTCTCTGTATCTCTTCAGATCCACCAATACTCAAACCAGCGACCTAAATATTAATCACCAGATAAATACAAATGGTGGAGGGACAGGTTTATAACCCACCATCTCCCAAACCTCTGGATTAAA
Source organism: Protopterus annectens (assembly GCF_019279795.1). NCBI lineage: Eukaryota > Metazoa > Chordata > Ceratodontiformes > Protopteridae > Protopterus > Protopterus annectens. The sequence continues at coordinate 1,468,315,184 of NC_056743.1, forward strand.
CTTTATTTATTTTACATTTGTTAACCAGGAAAATTTGACTCGGAACAAGCCAATTTCAGAAGAAGATCTGGGAGAAACACTCCAGACGCATGTCATTGTAAGATGGAAAGAAACCGGAGCACCCAGAGGAAACCAGCATGAACACAGTGAGGACATGCAGACTTTGCACAGAAGGCACTCTAGCCAAGAATTGAACCAGAGAACCTCTTAGTGGGAGGCAACAATATTACCGCTGCACCACTGCACCATCCAATAAACTTATTGTATCTCACTATCTTTCTTTATGCATAAACTAGATGACTGGATGTGTATCTCCAAATTTACTCTGGCATTGATTGGTATGGCCCTCATGCAGAAAGAAGGACCTGGTAAGGCATGCATGGTTATAAGAGTGAGTTGCCTTGGAACTTTTATGAAAATATATGTTATGGGAAGAGTTTTATAGCTATTATCTGGGGGTGGCTTTGTTGTCATGTAAGACCAAGTGGAGATGACTGGGTATTGATCACTGAATCTGTTAGGTAGTATGTTGGTATTTATGAATGTTTGGTCTAAAAATGTAATTAGCAGATCAAGGGTAGTGTTTATGTATAATAGTAGGGTAGGTCTAGTTTAGTATCTAGCTTGTTGTTCTAACTTAAAACACTGCAAAATGTTATCTGTTTGATTGGTGTATTTGCCTGTTGCATGCACATTGAAGTTACTAAGGATACTACACATTTTTGGACTACATTTGGAGTACATACTATGAATAGTTTGCTGCATTATTGCAGTAAAGGAGGGGGATGGGATGTACAATGCACCAATGGATATATGCTTGTGGCCACCTATAGTAATATTAGTTTTTACCCATTTTGGATATTTATCATTACTGGGATTAACTCTATCATTGTTTATAATATTTATGTTGGAATTCTGTTTAATGAGCAGCATGGTAACATCTCTACAGCGATTTCCAGGTCTATGGCCAGAAAATATGGTATACTTTTATGTATGTACAATGAAGGGCAGAAATCATCCTTCATCCAAGTTTCAGTTATAACTAGAATTTGTGATCTTTCAGTTTTTAGAAATGTCTCTAACTTGGTTCATTTATTGTTTAAGCTAAATACAACAGCATACATTTTTTAAGTTCATAACTCCAGGGTTTAAATGAATGTACCCTGAAATAAAAATCCTAGCAATTAAAAGAAATTAAATAGAAAAGCTTAGTAACTTTTTGAATTGCTTTCTAGGGTTAAACTTATTTGGCAGTAAGTAGGTTTGGATGAGGCAGTGCCATTTACCTATGTAATTTAAAAGCTTTTTCAGTCCTTGTATAAAAGGGCGTGTGTATACAAATATAACAGTGGGATGATTATGTATCCTTTCGAAGGTGCAGTGGTGGGTAGGAATTGTGTCTGTAAGTAAAAGGCTTACATGTAGAAGGGAAACTATAATATTCAGAGATAATGTAAGGCTAATAGTGTCATAAAGCTGTTTAAAATGATCAGTAAGTATTTGCTCTATGGCTATTAGGTAAGATATGGCTGTGAAGAGATGGAATGACCCTGCTATATGTCCATATCCCAATATTCTGAAACTGCCATGAAAACAGAAATATAGCTTAATGTTCAGTGTTTATAGATAAAAACACCAGGTACTGCACTGGTGTAGTTGCTCTTTCTGCAACCCACTACCATGATAGTCACTGGACTTGCTACAAGCCATGGTCATGGACCTTCGCTGGACTTGATATTCTAACTGGGATTACTCATGTGAGATATATCTTCTCACTTTCTGTTCAAATTTGCTTTTTTTAGCTCTCCTATTCATGTCCACAGAACTGAACTCGTCTGCTAAAATGATCTTCAAGATGTAACTGGAGATATTATGATGCCTGCAGTGGACCCTTGGGGGTAATAGTGCTGAAGGTCCACATCATCACATGCAGCTCTATAAGGAGCATCATTGAGGCTTTGGACTTTGTTGCATGTGATGATCTGGACCTTCAGCATTATTATCCCCAAGGATCAGACCATCACATGCAGCTATATAAAGGCGCACTTACTGAGGCTTTGGACTTTATTGTTCCAGAATGTGTAGGTTCTAAAGTTGTTGTGAATAACATCCAGTGGAATGATAAGGAGCTGCTTAAGTTATATCGTTTAGGAGTCTAACGTGCATATGGAGGAAAATATGATTGACAGAAGGAAGCTTAACGTGGACAAATATTTTTTGTACAAGGCAGAGATCTCAAGTAATAAGACAATATTCTGGTCCACTAAGCTCTCTCACAGATAAAGCTCTCCACCTACTGTAAAATCTCGAGTATAATACATAATTTTTGCTTCCTTCTAGCCTGCCAAAATGGGGTCCATATTATACTCATGTACAGCTGGTCCCTGATTTATGTCACCCCATTTTACATCGATTTCAGAGATACCATACCTTGTTTAATTTTAAGCTGGATTCAAAGTTACGTAGTCATGTAATTTTTAATGAACGATAGCAGTAATAAAGGAAAAGAAACAGCATACCGTAAGCTGGTTTTGATTTGCCTGTACACATATCGGTAACTGTCAACTCTTAAACCAAGAAATCTGGAAAAAGACATGAGTAAAAGTGAGGCAACTGACCACAAATGGGAACAATTTTTAAATATTTATCTTACAAACATAGAAAGTTGACAGAATAACAGGTTTTGCGTACCATAAGTTTTCTGAAGGGTACGAAGTATAAAACTCAAATGTCTGTCATTATTTTCTAACATCAGTCCTTAAAGATTTTCCACTAATTTGCCAGGAAACCACAATGCTATGAAAAATGGACTAAAAATAATAGGCAAAAATCTGGACATTCTGTGAAAAGATGTACAGCTGAGAGGTGCCAGTATGCCTGTACACATAGTGTCCTTCTTTCTGCAACAGTCTAGTGTTGAGTTCTGTAGAATTTTTGGAGCTACTTAACTTAAATATGTGTGCATGCACCTGATGACTGATTTTTGACTTTGCAGTTGATAAAAAGAAGGTGCACCGGTATATGTCATTTTCTTAGTAAACTTCTTTTAAGCCCTAAAAATTACTTTGAGAAAATGTTATACTGCAGTGGAAAATCTGTTAATCATAAAGTGTGCAGAATCTGAGGGCTATCAGGCAGCACGTCATCATTTTTGTATTCATGAGTCAACCATCTGACTATGGTGTAAAAACAAAAAGGCACTGCAGGTGTTGCCTAGTAAGAAAAAAAGCAAATCATGATTTACCAGCATGTTTCTCAAACCTTGGAAAAAAGTTAATGGACTGGGTAGTAGATAGGAGGCAACAAGGCACTGGTGTGTCATGTATTGAAATCAGACTTAAGCTCTGGAACTGAAAAAAATCTATTATGATCACAAAAAAGTTTAAAGCATCCTATGTATGGGCAGTTCATTTTATGAAGCAGCATGGTCTTTCAGTTTGTAGAACTACCATCGCACAAAATATTTTAAATGACCACGTAAAGAAGCTTCTGGAGTTCCAGACGTATGTAATCAAATTAAGAAGGGAATACATGTATGATCTTGCACAGATTGGAAAGCTGATCAAACACCCTAGACTTTCAATATGGCCTACAACAGGATTGTAAACACAAAAGGCATAAAAACTGTGTCTATACATATAACTGGACAGGGGAAGTCTCACCTCACTGTCATATTGGCATGTACTGCAGATGGAGAGAAGTTGCCCTCTTTCATGATTTTTTAAGAGAAAAGCTCTACCCAAAGGAATACAATTTCCAAGAGGTGTACATATCTGTGTCCATCCTAAAGGAAGAATGGATGAAGCATTAACTGGTGGTTAAAATGTATTTGGGCTGCACATCCTGGTGGTCTAAAATAATCTTCCATGTTGGTGGGTAGGTGTTTTGGGTTCATCAAATTCCTTCTATAAAGAAAGAACTTAAAAAAATGAAGTCTGATATTGTTTTTATTCCAGGTGGAATTACACATCTACTGCAGCTTTTAGATGTTTCTGTTAATAAGTCGATGAAGAAAGCTATCCATTGTAAATGGAATGAATGGTTAAGTGACAGTAATCACACATATACTGCTGGTGGCCGTATGCATCAACCAACATTCTCAGATCTTGCCAAATGGGTTCTTGTGGCTTGGCATGATTTAGATGCACATATAATTCAACAAGGTTTCCTCAAATGTTGTATTTCAAATAATCTTGATGGCAGCGAGGATGAAATTTTGTGGGAGGATGAACAAGAGTCATCAGATGAAGATGGTAATGTTTATTATGATGGCACCAATAACAGTAGCATTAATTTGACAACACTAGATGACCTTCTCACTAGTGACATTGTTGAAAATTCTCTCAGTTAGGTACCTTAACTGTTACACATTTTTGATTGTTATTAGGTGCTATTAAAAATAATTAGTAAAGTTGACCCACTATCTGTATTTCACTAAGGACTGACTATGTTTTGTTATTTCATAAATAATCATCAGTGGAGCACAATACAGGTATTTGATTATTTGTTGTAGTGTTTTTCTGGTTCCCCCTTGCTCTGTGTATTATCCAGAAAATGTTGAAAATTTCTCTTCCACTTGTTAAAACCAGATTTTGATGCTAGCAGTTCTTGCTCTATATACATACCAACTACTGGTGTAGCCTAACGTGCATTACCTTGCTAGGCTGTGAAACTAGTGAAGTTGTTTGGTAATTTAAACACTGTTTAACATTTCCCTTTTTGGCATCAGAATAAAAAATTATATTTTTCCTGTCCATGGGCCTTTACTGTGTTTTTCAAATTTACTGTCAAACTATGAGCAGCAATTTACTGTAATGGTGCAGTTATGGTACAATTATTATAAGGTATACAAATTATTGCAAAATCTTGCAAAAAATGTAGCTGCAAAACTAATTTCCATTTTTCCAGAAAATTTTGGGCTACATCTATTATGTATATTATACACAAGTGTGTATTATAATCGAGATTTTACGGTATGCAGCTCAGATTGTCTAATTAATCTCACTGCTAGATATGAGGAATTTGTAAGGTTCTTTGATGATTAAATTCCCTTACAGAAACTCAATTAGTCATTGTAAACAAACTCAGGGAGATATGCATAAACCCCTATATTACATGCTGATAACCAGCTGGGTCTCATGTAGGACTTAGGAAGTTAGGAGTGGGGAGACCACCTCCATAAACAGGCTGGTCACTAGCAGAGACCCTGAGGGCTCTGTGCTGGGTTCGCTCATTTTTGGCATTTACTTCTTGGAAAATCAAACTCAGTACCAAGGGCCTCTGACTGACCACATTTGTAGATGGTTGTAAAGTAGGAGCAGTCATAGAAACCCACCTCCAAGACGCTAACGTCTTATAGGAAGGACTAACAGACAAATAACTGGTGCCAAAGCCACAACTTAAAACTCAATGTCAAGAACAGACCAAATGCCAAAAATGTATCACTGATCAATACAATAACACCTATAAGACAGTTACAACTTTCGGCCAGATCAATCACTTAGCTTTCAGGAACATATCAAAAAATCCAGAAGTTAGATTAACAAGTTGGTTTTCTGTGCAAAAAAATATCCCGTTTCCTCTCTTCACCAGCCAAAGTAGCTATTGGTAAAGACATTCTTCTTGATAAACTAGAATATGCATTAGTCTTATTTGCCACAGCTTCATTACCAATTCTCTTTGAAAGCAACATCCCTGTGTCACTTTATCCAAAGCAAAAATGCTCCCAGTAGAAGTCAGATCAAGTTTAGTATTGAAATCCCTCCTCTTCAAACATCACTAGGACACAACTTCGTCACTTCATGTGAAATTTATTGGCGTGACCCCAATATACAATATCAGTATCTGATCCAGAGAAGTCCTATATTTCCAAATTCCCACAGCTAAACTACAGTACCTGTGCTAATATCCTGCACCTATGGTATGCATGCTGGGTTAACTCATAGCACATTGGCTTGCCAGGGATATATCATGAGGAAATCCACGGTAGACTTTATAATACACAGAGCTTCATTTGCATTGATTTCTAACAAGGAGCTCATGAATAAAAGATGCTGAAAGCAAACACATTCTGACTGCATTCTGAAGAAATTGAGGTATTAGCTTCCAAGGAACACACAGAGCCTGCAAATGTAAAATAAAGTGATGAGCTTTCTGTAAGGAGTTAGGTACATCATTCCCTGGGATTCAGAAAGACTTACAGAGATGTGAAAGCCTTAACTCTGAAGGTTCCTGCATCACAATAAACCTTCCTGCTCAGAGACTTCTCCTTTACTATGAGTTTCCCCTGTCTGGGGCCTTGGCATAGAGAGCATTCTGACTGAGAAAGCTGCATGCTAATACAGTAGTCCCTGGGGGTGGGTAATGATAATTAGATATGTAGTCTTCCATGGAAATGGCGGTAGCTTGATGATGAATGAGCTCTGGGGAGACGCTACTGTTATATAAGCAGATTTACCATAACAGCAGTTGCTCAGGTGATCAACTTCCAAAGCTTTCAAACTCTATGGGTGCATCTTTAGTACAAAGTACACACAGTAACAGGTAGATTTAAATGCATGTTGGACCATAGAATGAGCTGCTTTCCTTTATATTGGAACTTATATTTTCTCTAATAAGCATTAGACTGTCTGCTTACTGCAAACACACATGCTGGACCAGAGAACTTTTTTTTAGATATGGAATACTACCAGCAATTGGCCGGAGACATGCATTCCTTCAGCAGGTACTGAAAGTACTACAAGGTGAGTGTGTGTGTGTGTGTGTGTGTGTGTGTGTGTGTGTGTGTGTGTGTGTGTGTGTGTGTAGTATATTGTCAGAGGGTATGCAATAGTACAACTAAAACACAATAACAAGACATAACTTGTGCACCCCTGGAGTGATGATATAGTTGGTAACCATCTAATTTGCTGTGACTCACAATGATGGGTCCTGGAATGTGGAGACAAAATGAAAGAAAATAAAGACTTACACATATTAAGACTGGCATTTATTATATAGGATTAAGGGTATGAGCTAGTAGTGAGCTAGTCCTTCTGGTATAGGGTTTGATCCCCTCAGCAGTCATGTGCTTAGTGTGTGACCTTGAGCAAGTCATTTAACCAGGCAGTGCTTAGAGGCAAGTGGGATATGGGCTAGTCTTCTTAGTGGTCCCCCGGACTGCAAATACCTATATTTCTGTAAGTCCAAGACTGCCATTTCTCTGAATATTCCTTTTTCTCCCACGTATGGCAACCTTGGAGTATGTATAAATAAATTTGGGGATGCAGGTAGCTTGCAATCCTGCACAAACAAGTTTAAAGGAGAAAATCTGTGTTCGGTATTTGTTCTTCTGTATTTTCGTTCTTTTTTTCCAGTACTTTGGGTCTCGGCATTGTGATTCACATTCCAGTAGGGACTCATCAAAATTTGATCATTTATTTCACTTATGTGTTTACATATATTAGAATGGTCCTTTCAATGACTGATTTGGATATGCTACAAGAATAAAACAATATAAAACACCATTACAAAATAATGGGATTTTAACCTGGCAAAAGAGCTGGATTCAATAAAGCCTACATGGTAGCTTGCTGTTTTGTATTCAGTAAGTGGCTCTACACACTGTGTAGACCTGCACAAACATGGTAAACAACTTGGCATGCTAATTACAGCATAAGCAGCTGAATTGTATGCTAATCAACCAATCCAAGGTGGAAAGTGGAGGAACTGATCAACAAGCTATAAAGCAATTGTGTAGACTCAGTGCAGGTTTTGCCTGTGAATTCCAAAACCTATTGGAATACAGCCACTGAAACTACTCTACATGGAAACAATGTTAAGAGCTGCTGTTGCTCTTATATATGTGTATGTGCAACAGACCAAGTCTGTTCTGCTGCTGCTACTGCTACTAATAGACCTTGGCCAAAAAGGAGAAGGGTGTTTAGACCCTGTTTAACTTTACTTGGACTGCATGAGGTGGAAATTGTAGAGTGCTGTAGGGTGGACAGAGACACACTACAGGAACTCTGCAACCACTGTTGTCCTCAACTGAGTGCAAGGGCAAACCTAGGGAAAACAATACCTGTGTAGACTATGGTATGTGTAGCACTTAGAATATTAGCTGCAGGAACCTTCCAGAGACCAATAGGGGATATGCTGTAGGTGTTGCAGGCATCAGCATCCAGGATCGTACATCAATTCCTGAATGCTATGCTGCAATAATATTCCAGTGACTGCATGCATTTTCTCCATACACCTGAGGACAGAGCTACAACCGTAACATATTGCCCTGAAGTCTTGAGTGCCATAGACTGCATGCACATTGAAATCAAAGCACTGCCTAGAAGACAGGGAAGGGTGTATATAAACATAAAAGGCTTCTACTCCACTACCTGCCAGGTCATATATAACACTAAGGGAATAATCCTGAATGTTTGCTGGCAACACAGGCAGTTTCCATGATTCCCTACCTGGCACAAATGTCAACTCTATCAGAAGTTTTCTGGGGGAGTATCGCACAGAGTCATTTACTGGAGAATGCATGTCATGCACTCGAGCCATGGCTGATGATGCCCATCAGAAATGTGCATGCACCCACTGAAGAATGCTATAATAAGGCACATGCTCAAATAAGAAATATCATAGTGCATGTGTTTAGGCTGCTAAGGTCATGGTTCCAGTGCCAAGATACATCTGGGGGAGCCCTGCAGTAAAATCCCCATATTTGTGCTGAAACTTTCACTGTCTGTGCATCCTTCACAATGTAATTCTGAGAAAACAGCTTCAGCAGGAACACCAAAGGGAAGGAGCATGCATCTTGCCATCACTGCCAAGGTCACTACAGCCACATGCAGGTGAGGAGTTAGATGGGGAACCAGCAGACACTGTTGGTTTTGGCAGATGTAGGCATGCACAATATGCCCTCACTCTGCCCAACAGGTAATGTATATCACACATGCTGACCACCTAAGGTGGTAAAACCTTCATCATATGCACTTATATACAGTAACATTGATGCCAGGCAAAGCTCACAACATTTACTTACTCATGTAAAGGCTGTGTACTGCTAGCATCACACAGAATCAGCCCCAAATTAAAACTCTTCTAACTGTTGGACTATCAAGGTAAGTGCTGAATCTGGAAAAGGAAAATAAATGGCTAAGAACACAAATAGATGGCACATCCTTGCATATTGTTACTTGCTAATGTAACTAAGTAGAAGGTGGATGATTTTTACAACAATGATATCAATATGTGACAGCAATGTCTTATATCAATAGATATGTTCTGCATCAACTAGTAGACCTCGTGCATCAAATATTCACACATTACAAAAACTTATAAGAAAGCAATACAATTTCCAAAAGAGCATAAAAAACACATATACACTAAACACTCAGTCAGCTATGCACCCTGGGAATCAAACAAAAGACTTATGTATCCCTGAATCCAAAAGACAGAAAATAAAATATATGGCACAGTTGTCATCATTTGCACAGGGTGTTGTTTGGGGGGGGGGGGTAGGAGGCCTAGGCTGCCACAAAAGGCAGTGATTTGTATAAAGCATCAAATGGCCACTGAGACCGAATGAGCTGTAAGGCTCAAGACTGACCCGTGTACCTATTGTGTGTGTGTGTGTGTGTGTGTGTGTGTGTGTGTGTGTGTGTGTGTGTGTGTGTGTGTGTGTGTGTGTGTGTGTGTGTTTGTATGGGCATTCAGGGTAGAATGTGTGTGTGCGAGCATTTGCAAGAATAAAGCTAATCTCTGTGATAGCTCTACATCCTGGTATGTTGGACAGGTGTGAGCTGTGCATGGTACAGGTAACAGCTCATCATCTTCACCCCCGACAGAGAAAAATGGTTCTGCCAGGAGTTGCACTGGCATGTCCATGCCCATAGTCAGATGCACTGCTGCTACCCGAATGTGACTGATGTCTGCTGGACAAGCTCTCATCATGAGTATGCCGTGGAAGTAGTACCACTACAGGAGCATGCTCAAGCACTGCCAGGTTGGCTAACATCAGATGATGTTGCTGACCTATGTCCACATGGATGCTACCCCCCTCCCAGCAGACATTCCATCAGAGACCCTGCAAATTCTGTTGTGGCATTCATCCAATCTATTGAATCAGCCACATAGCAGACACAGTCATGTATGTCAGCCTGTGCCACATCTACAACTCTAAGCATGTCCTCAGAGGTCCTATTAGAACATGCCTGTGCCTCCATAATGGCACTAAACATATGTTGAATGGCATATAAAGACAAACGAGCATCCAGTGGAGGGTGGAAAGCAGGACTCCAACGAGCACCCCAAACAACCCTAATGCATGGCAATTCACTCACACTTTGGCTATGACCAGAGTCAACCGGCACTGCAGCCGCAATAACCACACAACCCAGATCAAGTGTGTCACCCTCCACCTGTCCAATATCTGAGGGATCACTGGAATAGGCATGCATAGGCCTACTGGCTGCATCTTCTGGATATACAGAGGATGGCTGAATGTCAACCTCTTTGTCAGATTCAACCTCTACACCCCCTGATTGTGCCTGTGTTTGGCCACTATCATCATTAGAGTCTGCCGGTACTCGGACAGTAGGTGGTAAGAATCCTCCACATCCACTGTCAGGATCACCTGTGATAATAAGCAACAAGCACAGGAACAAAATAAATACCTATACTAAAATTTAATATTATGATAACAAACACAGGTACTACTATCGCAGATGGTACAGCAATACGCACACTCATAACATCCACCTCACACATACGGATAAATGCACATTTCTGACAAATTGTCATCAATAACCAAATAACACACTTTCTAGAGAGGATGATCCTGGAAGAATTGAAACAAGGTAAGGACACAATCATCACAAGTGAAATAGCACAGGGGGATAGTGAATACACAGTTTTTGCCTATATGTCCATTAACAATACTTTTAACTGAAACTTGGCTGACACGTCCACCCAAAGCCCATGTGTAATGAACCAAAATGTGTCATTAACTATATCGATTTATCAATGAGTTCATCCAAAAAATAAATAAATAAAAACAACATGAACTATTACTTCCAATACTTTACTATACAAATAAATCTTTCAAATTGACATATGTGAACTTACCTGGAAACTCCCCATGGGGCATACATGTCCTCCAAGAAATATCAGAACCACCATCAATCACATGTTTTACAGTTTCTCCTAATCTCTCTAGATCTGACAGTGGACAGGAACTCTTCATTTGGAGTCAGTGGTGGCGCTGTAGCAGCCCCCCCCCTCCAGCCATTTGTTTGCAAGCAACTGCAGCTGCTTTCCTCCTGGCTGATGAAATCATATAAGTGGCCCTATGATGCACCTGATCATAAGTCCTGGTGTGGCCCCCTACGACATTTACATCACTGACTATCTGGGGCCAAATCTGCATTCTGGCAACCATATCCCCATGTCCTATATCAGGCAGAAAGGTGCTGTGGCGCCTAAATGCCTGGACTATGATGTTATTTTCTAATTCACTAAAAGGGAGTTTACATGGATTTGCATGCTTTTGTGACATAATCCTTTGTGACATAAAACAGAGAAAGATACAACACATAAATATCACATAATGAAATTCCTGCTTATATGCACACACATTATATTTTCAACATTGACCACTGAAGACACACAGTTCAGTTATTAAAATTTAAGGTTACATGGTTGTACCATATAACACTCACACACAAACTAATGTTTGCTCCAAAACAAGGAATAACAATGAAGTAATGTATTGTTACCATGGAAAGATCAGGGTGACTACATAATTTCAAGAGAAAACCTCTTGAAACACAACTTTTGTTGTGGCAACACATAAATGGTACTTACACTCATAGAATGAGTAAACTAAAGTGGCACAAAGGTTAAAAACTTTAATCAGCAATGTTAGCGCTTTCACAGTATTACTTCGACTGCTTCTTCAGACACATTTCAACAGAATACATATATATTTAAATACTGATAGCTGTCTCTTAATTAGCAAATCACATTCTCATCCATCATGTTTCCACCATAAAACAATCAATAATTTAAAATCACACAACCCCCTTAACTGTACATGAGTATAATAATACAAATACAAAAATATAAAAATACACTCTACATTTTACAGTGAACCATTGATAAAAGCAGAAATAGAAACATAGTACAGATAAGTTTTTTCATTCAGATACAGGTAGAGAATTCATATTCAGGGTCAAAGCATATTGTAATACAGCTAACATAGTGTACTTTGCATAGTGCATAGAGGCTCTTGCCACCCCTATAGTGCCTTTTTTAGGCAAGGTTCAAATGACAAATTCACCACCATAACAGGTACAAGCAAGCAAAATCTGAGGGTAATGCTACTCAATGCTAGAAGTCTAAACCTCAAAATGCAGTCACTCAAGCACTCCTTAAAATGGAGAACATTGACATCTGTGCAGTGACAGAGACCTGGTTCAAAGCTCCAGAGAGCACCCCTGCATTACCAGGCTATAATTTATACCACACCTTTCGGCCAACAAACCCGGACCGAAACACTAAAGGTGGAGGCATGTCCATATTCATTAAGGATATCCACACCTCCAAGCTAGTTGCTCAGCATAATGCATCCGAGATTATTTAAGTTCAACTAACTCTGGGCAAAACCGCAATCCAGATTGTAGCTTGCTACAGACCTCCCACCATGCCCCAGGATTCCCACTCCTCCTTTCTTGATACACTGGAAAATATTAAGGAACAACCCAGCGCTCTAATAATGGGTGATTTCAACTACCCTACCATTAACTGGGAAAACTACTCATGTACCAACTCTTTTGCTCAACGTTTTCTGGAAATCATCAATTCCAACGCTTTGGATCAACCTATCCACACTCCCACCAGGGACAGCAATATCCTAGACCTGGTCATCATCAACATGGGTGACCGGTGTTCCACACTAGATGTCAGCACCTCATTGGTCAGATCTGACCACAAGCTAATCACCCTAGACATCCACATCCCGCTCCCACCCCCCATTAGGAAAACAACCGTAAAATATTTCTCCAAAACCAACTTCACGCTTCTTAAGACAGAAGTGGCAAACTTCACGACACCCATGCAGATGGACAATAGAGGTACGACTGCTGAATCCTACACAAATGCACTTTATAAGCACTTACACGAATGCATGCATCGTGCTATCCCTAACAGAACCAAGATGCTATCCTCCAAAAAAGGAAGCCAATCTGGTGGTCTTTTGCCATAAACAAACTCTACAACAGAAGAAAGAAACTGTTGCAAAAAAGAGTAAAATCCCATGATTGGAGGAACTCCCTGGTCAGCCTCAGTAAGAAGCTGAGATCCCTCATAAAATCCTCCAAAGCTAGTTATGAAAACAAAATTGCCACCGATTCTAAAGACAACCACAAAGCATTCTATAGCTATGTCAAAAATCTCAATGGCAACACTCAGATCTGCTCTGAGTTACAGCACAATGACACTAAATATACAGAACCAACTGATATTGCCAACATCCTGGCAGATAGGTTCAGTGCTAACTTTACCCCCTCTCACCCCCTAAAGGGCCCATCTTTATACCAGAAGAATGCAAAATTCCTGTAATCACAGCTGCACAGGTAAAAACTTCACTCTCCAAAGCCAAGAACACAGCATCCATGGGACCTGACAACATCCCAGGCTGCCTTCTATGTGAACTACAGAATGAACTGGCACCCCACCTAAGTACCATGTTCAATCATAGCCTCACCTCCGACTTTGTGCCCATTGAATGGCGCACCACGACAGTTATCCCTCTCCACAAAGGGGGGGGGGGCCACAACAGACCCCGGGAACTACCGCCCCATTAGCCTGATGAGCCTCGTCTGCAAGGCCATGGAACATATCATCATGGAACTCATAAACAAAGACATTGGAAATCTCCAAACTCTGGACCTCACACAGTTTGGGTTTGTAAAAGACATATCACATCTCCTAAACCTGATAGACTTCTTTGAAATAGTCACCAAAGCCATAGATGAGGGTAAGGTGATTCACACAGCCTATCTAGATCTCGCCAAGGCGTTCAACACCATCCCCCACTCTGGAATTATAGCTAAACTCACTAAACTAGGTATAAATCCCCATGTCACAAGATGGGTTGCCAACTGGCTTACTGACAGAACCCACACCGTGAAAGTAGCAGACTCCAAATCAGACTTAAGACCAGTGACAAGTGGAGTACCACAGGGTTCAGTGCTGGGTCCTCTCCTGTTTGGTATCTACTTCTCTGAAGTACAGGCTAACACAGAAGGTCTTTGGCTAACTAAATTCGCAGATGACTGCAAACTAGGAGCCATAATTGAAACTCCTAATGATGTGGACATCCTGCAAGAGGGCCTCACTGAGACAGATGCCTAGTGTCAAAGACATGGTCTCAAGCTCAATGCAAAAAAGTGCATTGTCATCCCCTTTGGTAAAAACTCTGTACCCATGAACTACCACATAGGCGGTAGTCTACTTAACACCAAAAGTGTGAAAAGAGACCTTGGGACACAGGTGGACCGTAGTCTCTTCTTTGATAATCACATCGCCACAGTGGTCAGGAAATCCTTCTGCATGGCACACCTCATCACAAAAGGTTTCTCATCCAGAAAAAAAGAGGTTATTGCTCCCCTCTATTCATCACTCATTAGACCCATTATAGAGTGCAACGCCCTTTTTGGTCTGTACCTCACAAGACATCTACAACAACTGCAAAGGCTGCAAAAATACCTCACAAAGAGGATTACTGGCCTCAAACAGATGCCTTACGCAGACCGTCTCAGAAAACTCCAGCTTTACTCCATCGCATATCGCCTACTCAGAGGCGATCTCCGCCTAACATACAATGCTATGTCAAACCCAGAGCTGTTGGACATGCTCCACTTAAAGAAATCCCAATCCCTCCTAGCTACACCCTCTGGGGACCTAAACCTTGTCACCACAATAAACAGAACATGCTGGAGGGATAGATTCCTGTCCCAGAGACTTCCCATACTCTGGAACAGACTACCTATCTTTGTCAAAGAGAGCTCCTCATTAACACTATTCAATAAAAATCTTGATGATTGGTGGGTAATAAGAAATTCACCCCGGGGATCACTTCTGTGGTTCTGCTTGACAGAGGCACAGAAAAATAATTTCTTGGGTGGCGAAAGCCAGAGTACCTTTTTGGCTAGGCTTGTATAGGCCCTAGGGCCAATAACCTAGTACCTACCTATGAACTTATGTACATGGTATTATGTAGGGAAAACCAACCATAAATTTAAAGATAGAATTAGGGAGCATCTGTACAACATTAGGAATAGAATACATACTAATGCATTAGCCAAACATGTTATGCAGGCAGATAACATTTACAGGTTCAAATTTCTTGTAATGGAAGTGGTAGAGTTAAATAGAAGGGGGTGACTTGGAAAACCTGACCGAGGTTTCGGAAACCCAAAATAATTGAGTACAATACAACCTTTTTCATGTACCTCACTACACATCTTCCAGGAATGGTTTACTCAAGTGTATCACGTTTGCTACATTGAGCTCTCACTCATGCTATCAGCCCTAAGTATTCTTTGTGATGCATAACCATTAGGAGTGGACAGTGCAGGGCACACTTCAAGATGTTATACAAGATGCATGTGTGAAACGTGCTCCTGTGATGCACCCAGTAAATACATAGCTCATTGACAACATTGATGGCATGGGGTTACATTCTTAATTGTGTGTATTGTGGCATATGTATGTCATGCAAACCTCTCAACTAGCTAGGATTGATCATAATGTAAGCAACAGGAGTAACACTGTCCCTGTTAATGCCTCCAAAGAGTGGTAATTTTTGAGGAAGGTGTTCTTGATTACCCTTATACATTACTGAATAATTATTGCAGTTGTACACGCGTGTTCATGCAGAACTTGTATATGTCACAATCACATATTTTATGTCAATGACACATTTTAATGTTAGTAATACTCTGATATTGTCCTTGATTGTATGTGCTTCTGTCTATTGTTGTCCATGAGCTTGTTGTTGTATGTTCTGATTGGTTGGGACCTGTGCTGAGATTACGTTCATATTCCAGAAACTCATGTTGCACATCTTCACAATGTACACATACCCCCTGTTGTATATACCATCATTGCTAAATGTCCTGTCCAGTAATCATGTCAGGCTGTTAATATCACAACCAATCATCTCCATTGGTAATGGACCTTGTCTGACAATCACATAATATATAATCAAGTGTGAGATGATATGAATGTACCCACACAGGGGGGTGTAATCAGCAGTACGTACTGTACTATGTACATATATGTTACTGTTCATGCTACAACTAACTTGTCTTTGGTATGTACATACATTGATATGCCTTTGTCTGGTGTACATTACCATGTCTCACTTGTCCACTTACCCATTCTGCTTTCCTAGCATTCCTGTCTGCGAGCATTTTAAAAACACACACTTCCCGAGACTGCTGTGTATATAATGCAGTCTATGTACCCTTGATAATCATCACCCCAAACCATTACTTCAGTATAGCAAAAGCATTAATTGAGTAGACTTTCCTGTTATGTGTTAGTAATGAATTCATTGCCTTATATTAAACCCTGTTAGTCATTGTGGCTCTCTGCGCAATCCCACAGAACAAGTTTACCCATAGGTAAACATGTCTGCATGTCTGACTATGTTCCTGCTGCTTTACACAGTTTCCTATCTGGCAACACTCTTGCTGGCCACAAACTCTTGCTTGTATCTGTGTAAGCTTGATGCATGGCATAGATATGCAATTAACACTGCAGGTCATTGCACAAGCACATAAACTCCATATAGGCTTTGTGCTAAGCCTACATGGAGTTTATTATTGGAAAATTTCTGCAATACGCTAGAATGTATTGCTAAGTTTAACATAAAGACATAATTCCTCCCCAACCTACATCATTGTAGATTAATTCAAGAAGCTAAAAATGAATTGGCACCATGGCATGCAATTTAGATGGCAATTAAAATAATATAGAGTTATCTACAATAAAGTGAACAGATGACTTTGCATTGACATTTCAAGATTTAAATAAAAAGTATAAACATCCTGTCACATGTTGATGAGCTGCATGTTTCTGTAAGAATCTCAAACCACTGTAAGAAGCTTATTTTGTGTTTGTGTAAAGAATGTATCACACCATGGGCCGGATTCATGAAGGCTTGCATGGAGTCTAAGAGTAGAGTAAGACTCCATGCAGCCAACATGTCCGACGAGCGATCCAGGAACAGCCGGGGCGTGCAAGAGAGCTCCTAAAACGGCTCTTACACGGACAGGTTTCGGATATGCAAATTACCTCAACTGCTGCTAAAAGGCATGCAAATGAGGTAAATTTGCGATCCAGGAAACCCGAACCTGTCCGAGTAAGAGCAGTGTTATTTGCAGAAATGTACTCAGTTGAAGACTGAGTACCGTTCTGCAAATAGCAAAATGGAGCCGTGACAGCTCCAAATAAAGGTTGCATCCAGTTGAGGAAGCATGCCAATGGCCAAATATATGGCCATTGGCAATGTTCCTCGATGCAATATGAAAATAAAAATACATTTTTTTTCCCCGATATCCGAGGTTTAAGCATAGCGCAGTGCCGCGCAAACGTGCTGCACTCTAAATACCAGAAAACCAAAAATTAAAAGGCACAAATAGGGAATTTATAGAATATCATACCATACAATGCAAGTGAATGGCAGGCTGAAGACAACATGGCTACCGAGTAGAGGTTGCTAAGGGGGGAACTCAGTCTAAGAGATGTAACCAAGCATTAGTAGGCAATCCTATGCAAATGAGGGTAAGGATAGTGAATCCCAAGTTTACATAGCAAATGAGCACAGTCAGTGGAGTGTAAGAGTAGGATAAGGGGAGTAACAGAGTAGAAGATAGGTGACATCATGAGGGGGTATGTATGAAAGAATGTAAGCTCATTGGAGCAGAGTGGCATGTGTCTGCTGTCAGTTACTCATCACTGGAAGAGGTGTGTCACCAGGTATCCTAGCTAAAGTCAAGAAATTGAAGATGTATGCCGTGGATATCACTAAAGTTTCTTGTAAAAGTGCTTGCAACGTGTTTGCGCGCGGGTGCGCGCCTGTACATCTGAGTAAGACTGTGTGCGCATGTTTAAGCAGGAGTAAGCATGTGTAAGGATGTTGAAATCTGTGTAAGCATGTTTGTGCCTGTGTGCGCGTGTTTAAGCAGGAATTAGCAAGTGTCAGGCCATGTAAGCCTGTGTGTGCACGTCTAAGCAGGAATTAGCAAGTGTTAGGCCATGTAAGCCTGTGTGTGTGCGTCCAAGCAGGAATTAGCAAGTGTTAGGCCGTGTAAGCCTATGTGCATGCATGTGATCTGGTGTGCGCGTGTTTGCGCTTGTGTACACAGTGCTGCCCCCTGAGGAAACAGAAAGGGAAAAGGAAACACAACAAAGAGTAGGAAGTTAACCAGGGGGAATCAGCAGAGCTAGCAGGTGGAAACAATTGGAATCAGGCAATTACATAGGCAGTACACCAGCCCAGCCCAGCCCAGCCCAGCACTTAAAACTCTGCAAACAACTTTCCATCATGTATTCCTCAGAGAAACTGCAGCACTGCAGTAAGCTAAGAGAAGTGAACACTCAAAAGGCTTTACTGAGACAAAGAAATGTTAGGGGCTGCCATTGCTGTCATAAGGCGACATATGCAACATGCTGAGGGTGGTGACAATGTGAATGCTGCTGACCAACCCCCAGTGAGGAGACAGGGAAGAGTGTAACCTACCAGGGGCTACATGAGCTGGAGATAGTGGAGTGCTATACAGTGGACAGAGACCTCATGCAGCAAATTGTAGTGCTGTGCAGGCCACACCTCACACACAGAACCCACAGAGGTGAACCCATTCAAGTGGAAACCAAGGTGTGTGTTGGCCTATGATTACTAGCAACAGGTACCTTCCAGAGACCAACTGGTGATATGATGGGGATATCACAGGCATCAGCATCCAGGGTACTGCACCAGTTCCTGGATGCCATGTCAGCACATGTCAGTGATCATGTATATTTCCCCAATTCCTGTGAGGTATTGGCCAGCAATATGCATCTCTTCCAGCAAATAGCAGTATACCCTGAGGTAGTGGGTGCAATAGACTGCATGCACATATGCATCAAAGCACCAGCAGGTGAGCGGGGTAGGGCCTACATTAACCGCAAGGGCTTACCCTCCATCAACTGCCAGGTTGTGTGTGATGTCCAGGGCATAATAATGAATGTGTGTGCTGGCTGCCCTGGAAGCTACCACGATTCCCATATCTGGCATCTGACACAGCTGTACCAGACATTTGCCAATGGGGACATCCCTCATGGTTACCTAGTGGGGGATGCTGGATATGCACTGGAGCCATGGCTGATGACACCCATCAGAAATGCACACACACCTGAACAAGAACGCCATAATGAGGCACATGCACAAACACGAAATGCAATCGAGTGTGTGTTTGGGCTGCTCAAGTCACAGTTCCGGTGCTTGGACACATCTGGTGGAGCCTTGCAGTACTCACCAACTACATGTACCCAAATTGTCATGGTATGTGCTATGCTACATAATATGATCCTGCAAAAACAGCTGCAGAAGGATCAGCATAGGCCCGGGCCAAACAGCCCCCCACCATTGCCAAGGTCATCACAGGCAGAGCGTGACTCGGAGGAGGAACAACCTGAGCCTGCCCCAGTAGGCAGAAGGAGGCATGCCCAATATGCTTTGGCCTTGGCAAAGAGGCAACGCATAGCACATACACTGGCTCAGTAGGAACCCTGGAAATGATACCTCTCCCTGACCTGCACATATAGTAAAAGGGATGCCTAACTTGACACTACCTGTTTTCAAACATGTATAGGGAGTGTACTATGTGCATCCGACATAGGCAGCCCTGCAGCACCACCTGAGGCATGATTGCCTTGTTTTAAGCAATATAAAGCAGTGCTAAACAGCTTTACCACTACATAGTATATGTAAACATAATCATACACACTAACTGGTGCAACTTTGGGCAATGTTGAGCAATATTGGCCAACGTTCAGCAATGTTGAAAAATGTTGAGCAATGTTGGGCAAGTCTGGTCAAAGTTGGGCATAGTTGAGCAAAAGCAGGTAAACATGCACATATATGCTTTAGTGGACCTTAAGCAGTCTGATCTGCCCAGTATGAAAATTTAAAGCAGTGACAGGCCTCGAACCCAGGATACAGGGCACTATAGTCACAGTACCGAACCACTAAACCATGACAATATTTCACTGGTTAGCCTCTATGAAGACATGTTGATAAGTCTATGCAAAGTGTCTCATGGAAACCCTGCAGGCACAGCATAATTCATGTCAAGTTATGACACAAAGGTGAGCCCTGCAGTATAAATATAACTTGATTTCCAACACACATATTACACATGTTAATATTGGACGTGTTCACAAATGGTAACAAATGTAGTGGACTCCAGACAGCAACATACTGAAAGGTCACACTGGGCATGCTCACACAATTGAATAAATTAGACAAATGTCAGGCTACAAAACACTGAAAGGGCAAACTGGGCATGCTCACACACTTAGGCCATATCTGAGTGCAGCAGTGGGCCAGACATATCTGGCAGTTCACGTGTTAACCCAGGAACCTCTCACTAGCCAACAATCCTGCCTTGTGCACACATTTATAAGACAACAGACACATATATAACATCTTGGAACCCTGTCATAATCAAATATGTACTACAGATACATAGGTTGTACATAGAAAGTGGGAAAGCAAAGAAGATAACAAACCTGCAGTCAGTATCATCAATAAACAATGTGCACTCCAAACATTATCATAGGTACATAGGTTCATAGGTTGATACTAGGTATCAGCCCTAGGGCATTCATAAGCCTAGCCAGAGTGTGTTTGGCTTTCAGCACCCTGTAGACTAGTATACGGTGCCATTGAATAGTAGGTCACACAAGATAGCTGTCGTACGGTTAGTGTATTGTGCCTCTGTCTAGCAGGGACCCAAAAGGGATCCCAGGGGTAAACATATGATCAACCATCCACTCGTCAAGATTTCCCTTGAAGAGGGTCAGTGAGGGAATCTGCCTAACTTGGACTGGGATGTCGTTTCAGAGTGAGGGGAGCTTCTGGGATATGAATCTGTCCCTCCAGCATGTCCTATTAATTCTGTGCTGAGGTTGAAGTCCCTGGAGCATGTAGCTGTAAGGGATTCTGATATCCTGAGGTGGAGCATGACCAATACGTCTGGGTTGGACATGGCTGTATACGGCAGGCACAGATTGCATCTGGGTAGGCGGTAAGCAACTGAGTACAGCTGGAGTTTCTGTAGATGAACTGCGTAGGGCATCTGTATGAGTCTCCTGTTCCACTTGGTGAGGTACCTTTGGGGTCATTACAGTTGCTGCAGGTGTCGGGTAAGGTACATCCCAAATGGGGCATTGTACCCAAGTATAGGTGTGATGAGTAGAGGTGCACAATGACCTCTCTTGATTTAGATGTGAAACATTTTGGGATAAGGTGGGCTATATAGAAGGTCTACCTAACCACTTTGGCAACGCGATTTTCAAAGGAGAGATTAGTATCTACTGCGGTCCCCAAATCCCTAAGTACACCTTCTGTATGTAATGGATTACCACCTATGTGGTAATTTGTATGCACTTTGTTATTCCCAAAGGGGATGACTATGCATTTTATGGCATTTAGCTTTAGGCTATGGCTCTGGCACCAGTTATCCATCTCTGTGAGACCCTTTAGGAGGATGCTTGTGTCAGCTGGAGAGTCGATTATGGCACCCGGTTTGCAGTCATCTGCGAACCTGGTCAGCCATAGTCCTCCCGTGTTAGCCTGTACCTCAGAGAAATATATACTGAACAAGAGAGGTCCCAGAACTGAGCCTTGTGGGACACCACATGTAACTGGTGTAGAGTCTGACATGGCACCTGCAATTCCGACCATGTGGGTGCTATCCCTGATCCATTTTGCAATCCATCTTGTGACATATGTGTTGATATCTAAGCTGGTGAGTGTATTTAAGATGCTCGAGTGGGGTATTGTGTCAAAGGCTTTTGGGAGGTCCAGGTAGGCTGTGTGGACTGCCTTCCCTATGTCTATGGCCCTGGTAACTGATTCAAAGAAGTCGGCAGATGCAAGAGGCAAGATCTGCCCTTAACAAAGGTGAATTGGGTAGGATCCAGTGTCTGGAGGTTGCCGATGTCTGTTTATGATTTCTAGGATGATACGCTCCATAGCTTTGCAGACCAGGCTAGTCAGGCTTATAGGGTGATAGTGTCCAGGGTCCCTTGTGGCACCACCTTTGTGGAGTGGGACCACTGTTGCTGTATGCCATTCCTTGGGTACATATAGGTTCATAGGTTCATAGGTTCATACTAGGCTATCTGCCCTAGGGCATTTATAAGCCTAGCCAGAGTGTGTTTGGCTTTCGCCACCCATTTTAAATTAATTTTGCTATGCCTTTTTTGAGGTTAGTATACTGTGCCTCTGTCTAACAGTGAAACAGAAGTGATAGCCAGGGTAAACCTATGATCTCCCATTCACTCATCAAGATTCCTCTTGAATAGAGTCAATGTGGGACTCTGCCTAACCTGGACTGGGATTTTATTCCAGAGTGAAGGGAACCTCTGGGTTATGAATCTGTCCCTCAAGCATGTCCTATTTATTTCAGTGCTGAGGTTCAAGTCTCTCGAGCGCATAGCTCGATGGGATTTGGATTTTCTGAGGTGCAGCATGTCCATTAATTCCGGGTTGGACATGGCTTTATACGTCAGGCACAGATCGCCTCTGAGCAGGCGGTATGCCACTGAGTAGAGCTGGAGTTTCTTTAACCGGGCAGCATATGGCATCTGTTTGAGCCCTTTGATCCTCTTGATGAGGTACTTTTGGGGTCTTTCCAGTTGCTGCAGGTGTCTGGTAAGGTACATCCCAAAAGGGGCATTGTACTCAATTATGAGCCTGATGAGGGATGAGTAAAGAGGCACGATGACCTCCCCTGATCTAGATGTGAATCCCTTCATGATTAGGTGGGCTATATAAAATGTTTTCTAACCACTTTGGCCACGTGGTTGTCAAATGAGAGATTGCTATCAACTTGGGTCCCCAGGTCCCTAATGACTTCTTCTGTACTTAATGGATTACCACCTATGTGGTAATTTGTGGGCACTTTGTTTTGCCAAAGGGGATGACTATACACTTTTGGCATTTAGCTTGAGGCCATGGCTCTGGCACCAGTTGTCTGTTTCTATGAGGCCCTTTTGGAGGATGCTTGTGTCGACTGGAGAGTTGATTATGGCGCCCAGTTTGCAGTCATCTGCAAACTTGGTCAGCCACAGTCCTTCCGTGTTGGCCTGTACCGCCGAGAAATATATACCGAACAAGAGAGGTCCCAGGACTGAGCCTTGTGGGACGCCACTTGTAACTGGTTTGGAGTCTGACATGGCTCCAGCAATTCTAACCATGTGGGTTCTGTCCTTGAGCCAGTTTGCAACCCATCTAGTGACATAGGGGTTTATATTTAAGCTGGTGAGCTTATCTATAATGCTCGAGAGGGGTATTGTATCGAAGGCTTTTGTGAGGGCCAGGTAGGCTGTGTGGACCACCTTCCCCTCGTCAATGGCCTTGGTGACTGTTTCAAAGAAATTGACCAGGTTTAAGAGGCAGGATCTGCCCTTAACAAAGCCAAACTGGGTAGGATCCAGTGTCTGTAGGTTCCCAATATCTTTATTTATGAGGTCCATGATGATCCTTTCCATAGCTATCCTGTAGTAAGTCTGATATTGAACAGTGACGTTATGTGAGAGTTATGTTCTTCATGAGGCTCATGTAAGACGCAGCCTGGGACACCGTCTGGTCCCATTGATGCTGTGTTATTGCTTTGGAGAGGGCAGCTCTCACATGTTCATCTGTGATGTCAGGGAGGCTACACTCTGTTGGGAGGGATATTTGTACTTTTGGGGGATGGGGGTAGGAATATGCACTGAAACTGTCTGCCAGGATGTTGGCAATATGTGTGGGTTCAGTGTATTTTGTTGCCATTATGCACTAACTCAGAGCATATCTGGGAGTTGCCACCCAGGTTCCTGACATAACTAAAGAAGGCCTTGTGATTGTCTTTAGTGTCTTGTGCAATGTTACTGTCGAAGCTGGCCTTAGATGATTTTATGAGTGATTGTAGCTTCTTGCTAGTACTGATCAGAGATGCCTCCCCTTTGTGGGATACTGCTCTATTATGTAGTAGCCTCCTCCTATTGTTGCATAGCTTATTTATGGCCGGGGTCCACCAGACAGGTCACCTGCCTTTAGAGGAGTAAGTCTTGGATTCATGTGGGATAGCATGATCCATGCTTTCCTGTAGGTGTCCATACAATGGGTTTCTAAAGGATACTGTGGTATGAGTCATAGTTCCCACTGGCCCGGGGGCTTTGAAGGAAACCACCTCAGTACTGAGAAGTATGATGTTTGCTTTTGAGAAGTTCCTCACCGAGATTACCTTGGCTGAGGGTGGGGATGGGATATGGATGTCCAGTGAGATAAATGTATGGACTGACCTTACCAATGAGGGGTATACCTCTGGTGTGGAACATGGAGTCCCCATGTTGGTGATGACCAGGTCCAATATATATATATATATATATATATATATATATATATATATATATATATATATATATATATATATATATATATATATACCCCTCATTTGGGGGTGGTAACCAGTTGTTCCATAGCAACTGAGTTGATATATTCGAGGAACCATTGTGCAAGGGTGTTGTGGCTTGAGTAGTATTCCCAGTCAATGTTTGGCCACTTGAAGTCACCCAATATAATGGTGTTTGGAGAGACCTACATATTTTCCAGTGTTCTCAGGAAAGCCTAGTGTGGTCCCTGGGTTTGGGAGGGTGGTCTGTAGCACGCTACAACCTGAAAGGCAGTTTAGCCCACTGTTAGTTACACATGGATGGTCTCCGATGATTTGTGCAGTGCTACTAACCTGGAGGTTTGTGTATCTTTGACGTATATGGATACTCCCCCTCCTTTTGTGGTGTGGCCTGGTTATTGTGGCCGAAAAGCATGGCATGAAGTGTAACCTGGTAGTGCTGGGGTGCTTTCGGGAGCCTTGAATCAGGTGTCTGTTACTGCACAGATATTGATATTCTCCATACCGAAGAGAGCCTTAAGTGCATGCAGTTAGAGGTGTAGACTTCTGGCATTGAGCAGCATTACCCTTAGTTTCTTTTACCTTATATTGTCTAGGGAGGGGGTATTGTCTTTTGAGCCTTACCTAAAAAAGGCACTATGGGGGTGCCAAGTGCCTTAGCCAGTATTTGAAAGCCCAGGGGTGTCAGGTGCAAGCCGTCCCTAGTGAAGCAATGTGGCATGATGAGCATGTCATCCCAGGCCGACAGACACTGGATCCCCTGTGAATGACACAAATAAGTTAGCCAACTGTTAAAATTGATCATGTTGTCTTTATACTGTGGCATCATTCTTGGTGAGAGTAAAATGCTACACAAGGTCAGGGTCATACCGGCCTGGGCTACATGATCATAGAGCTTCTATATGTCTCTTTTCATGTAGTCCAGGGAGGAACATCTCAGGACATTCACACCAGCATGGACAATGACGGAGTCATATCTGTACTTGCTTTGGAGTGACCTGAGTGCATGTGTTATGCGGCAGATCCTGGCGCCCGACAGACAGCTTACAGTGACCTTCTCCTTGTTCTGCCTGGTGAGTGGGACGTCAGTGTGTCTGACAATAGAGTCACCTATCACAGGTGTATTAGGTGTGTTTAGCCTTAAGGGCAGTGACTGTGTGGCACACTGACATTGTGTACTTTGTGATATGGGGGTATACTTGTGGGGAAGCAGTTGTCTGGTTATCTGCTTTGAGGTTCTTTGCTGCATAGATTATTTTAGTATTTATTATACTTATTAAAATATTTTAGCATATTAAATGTATTTTAGAAGGTTTTTAAATATGTTATCAGCTTGCTACTATTTGCAGTATTTATTATGTATTTATTTAATGAATTACATACTTGCTAATTCATTTTTATTCAGTTAATTTTTGTGAATATGCGTATTCAAATACATATGACTTTATTTATTTTTATGGGCTTAGTTATAAGGCTTGGTGAAAGTAAAGTTCTAGGCTCTAGCTTCATCAAGTGCTTTGTATGTTTAATTGGTTTTCTTATGGATTATAATGATGTCATTTAGTAATTATGGTGTAGCTGTGTAAGGAAAGTTAATTTGTGTATTGAACTGTCTGATGAAGGAAGGGTATCAGCCTTTCCGAAAGTGCTAACATAATAAATCACTTTTGCTTGTTTGTAGCTACCAGTTCATTCGCTGCCTTTTGTGTGGTTCAAGTTTAAAGTATTAGTTTGTTTGTGTGGCACACTGACATTGTGTACTTTGTGATATGGGGGTATACTTGTGGGGAAGCAGTTGTCTGGTTGTCTGCTTTGAGGGTCTTTGCTGCTTAGGCAGAGTTTTATTTAGAGCCTCCGAGTATGTTTTTGTGTGTTTATTTGTTTGGTCTGCTGTTGCTATAGGTCTATGTGACACTGGAGTCGTGGTGTGTGTGGTTACCTTCTCCTCCTGATAGACTGTGCCAGTCATGGGTCTAGAGATCTCAGTCTCCAGTTTGTCTATATAGCTGCATCTCTCAAAAATATCTGAGTTTGTTTGGAGGAGGAGAGGGTTGTCTGTGTACATAAGGCAGTTGTAATATTGCCTCAAAATTCTCATATTCACCAGCTGGACTGGAGAGTACACACAAAGCCGACCCTCGGACATGTCAGGATATTATGATGAAATACTCTTTTGACTGATCAGAAAGGATCAGTATGGTGTTAAGTGTGTAAAAGAGTATAACACGGGTTTAGTGCCTATGTTAGTTGATGTTTTGTAAGATTATCTGTGAAGGATTCCAGACAGAACTATGACACTTCCTTCAGCTATGTCATAAATAGCAATGTACACTCATATATGTCCTGAGTCAGGGCCAACTGTAAATGACTGACAATGCCAACATCCTGTCATACAAGCCCATACATACATAGCCACCTTCCACTGACAAAAGGCCCTATCATCATACCAGGAGATATCACATGTAGAATGGGTATACCATTCCTTACAAAGCTGAAAACATGGCATTGATTGGATTACAATGTTTCCCTATATGTGTCATAAGTGAACTGCAGAACAAACAGACCCTGCACCTGAACAGTCTGTTGAGCCTTACCCTCTCTACAGGATATGACACCGTTGAATGGGTTACAGCAACATATTGCACACTCCACAAGTGTTGGTGCACAACAGACCATGGGAACTATAGTCTTATGTGCCTATGACGTCTGATCTGCAAGGCCATGGGGTCCATCATGATTGAAGTCATAAACAGAGCTATTGGATGCCGACAAACACACAACCCTACCATCTGTGGCCTGTTCATGGGCAGATCATGGTTCCCAAACCACTAGACTGTTTGCAAGACAGCCACCCAGGATATACATCACTAAAATGAGCTACACACATCCCACATAGACCTTGAATAGCCCTTTTCCAATATCCCAGACACATGTCGTATCCACAAAATCAACACTCTGTGCATAAATATGTATTGTCATATGATGGATTGGCAACTGGTCCACAGATAGATCACACAAGCTAAGAATTGTGGAGTCCTGTTCAAACTGTTAACACCTGCTGTCCCCCATGGTGCAGTCCTGTGATTGCATAAAGTACCATGTCAAGTCTGATGATGTCAGCATCCTAAAAATATAGCAGTGGAAATGGAAACTCCAGGCAAGCATATAGCGTGTTGTGTTAATGCGTATGTCTGTAGTGTCATAACATAGTTAGATAGGGCTTTGAATCCTGCCGTTGCTGTGTGTGTGTGTGTGTGTGTGTGTGTGTGGGGGGGGTGTATGTGTCTGTGTGACTTTCTTTGAGGGGAGTGGCCCTTTTGGAGACTAGGGAAGCACCTTAAAAGAGGTATATTAGACTTTGGCATCCTACAAATATAGCAGTGGAAATGAAAACCCCAGTAAAGCATGTAGCGCATCGTGTTAATGCGTATGTCTCTAGTGTCATAACATAGTTAGATAGGGGTTTGAATCCTGCAGTTGCTGACTATGTGTGTGTGTGTAGGGGGTGTGTGTGTGCCTTCATTTGAGAGGAATGCCCATTTTGGAGACTAGGGAAACACCTTAAAAGAGGTATATTAGACTTTGGCAAGTCTGATGATGTCAGCATCCTACAAAGAAACGGTGGAAATGAAAACCCCCAGTAAAGCATATAGCATGTCTTGTTAATGCGTATGTCACTAGTGTCATAACATATTTAGGTAGGGGTTTGAATCCTGCAATTGCTGAGTGTGACACTGTTGGTCAATGTGGTGTGGATTTTGCTTTTACTATGGTATGACATATCAGGATAAAAACAGTATGTGCATTGCACACATCAAGTATCTGTGTGGTAAATACATATATGTACATGTGACCTCAATTAGTACATAGGTGTGAAGCCTGCATACTACATGAATACATTTGTTACCTTTGACAGATTGCTTCTCAGATCATAGGTCACATATGTATGTATGTGACAAGGCCAGCCACTGTAGTGATCTGTGGCCATGGTCATCTGTGTCACACACACCCATGACAGTTTCTTTAGACTAGTGTGAGTGAGGGTACATGCCTGGGGTATATGTCAGACATGTTCATACACAACAAGGTCTGGTAATAATGGACAGTCATTATAGGTGTACAGCAGCCTTGTGGATATGCATACAGGCCCCTTATTGTTTATGTGATACACCGAGGGACTTCAGAATACCTTTGGATATGTGGATACCAAAGGACAGATGACATAACACTTAGCTGTAAGTACACATCGGTACCCGACACACATGTCGGGGGCTACCACCTATGTGGTACTGCCGGGATACTATGTATAGTAAATGTGGATGACTATGCCATAGTTGGCTTACAGCTATGCAGCATGGATTGGACAACAGGTATCTGGATGTATGATACCCTTGTGTTGGATATGTGTCCCATCCGGAGAATGCATTGTAGGCCACTGAATGCATTTCCAGATGTGGATGGACATATCCCTAGTGTGTTTGCATGTACCTAAGAGGGCTATATGCCAAACAGGTGTGGTCCCAGAAATGGGTGGTGGTCAATACCACTGGTTACTGTTATAGTATAGTACCGGAAGGATCCAACTGTTACTGAGTTCCTTACATCTGTTTGTCAGTTGTCAGGACATCATCTAATAATTGGTTATAGTTAGGCTGTTGAGGTTGTGTATACTGCCATAATGCAAAACATTGACAGATAGTAACAGTATCACCCACAGCATAGTGTCAAACCATGCCATACACACATGTGTACCAATGTTAGAACATATCTGTAGTAGAATGCATACTGGCCACCGAGAGATACTATGAGATGTTAAGAGTGTGTAATACAGGGTATGTCACATGTCCCATGTGTCCACTATGCATGTACATGCAGACAGTGCACCCCCACCATGTTCACAGATGCACACCTGCAAATCTGTACTGCACACATCACACACGCACTGTCCACTCACTAACACATGCTGCCAACACTACACACTACAGCCATGTGGCACATGGGTGGACAGTACATACTCAGACATAACACTGGTGTACACAATATGACATTGACAATCATAGCTTTGATGCATCATGCCTGCTCAGATATACCTACAAGGATATCATTACACTTTCCTGTTGACAATATGCTAACATTGCTATACTGCTATGTCACCCTGTGCATCAGCACTGTGTTAGCCTGTTCCTGCATCAATGTTACAGATGACAGGAGGTGGCACAGGTCTCATCATATGCACAGGGTGTGTTGTTGGTTTGCCAGAGCCCGACATTGACCCATCCAATCAACATGTATGTGTGTGTGTGTGTGTGTGTGTGTGTGTGTGTGTGTGTGTGTGTGTGTGTGTGTGTGTGTGAGGGACAACAGTACAGCATGGGCCAATGTTGATGTAATGTGTGTGTATGTGTGAGCCCTAGGTGTTTGTTTTTTGTGCGTGTGTCTGCATGCACACAGCTCCACCATGTGGCTGCCATATACGGGAGGGTGTGGGACAGCCACAGACTGTACCTGCCAGGCTGTACAGATCATTGTCTCTGGGCATGGACATGGAACCTGTGCCTGGCAGGGGTGCTACGGACAGTATCGGGTACCAAGCCTGACTGGGTACTATCATCAGAGGAAGAGGTATGTTGGCTGTACCCATGTTCCTGCTGGGACTGGCCAGCACCACGTGCACGTGGTCTACTAGGACAGTCAATGGACAGGCCAGCCCCAGCATTTCTGGGGCTGGTACTACCACTATGGGAGCGGCTGTGATCTGTGGGTCATCCGCGACAACTGCCAGCCATTGATGTTGCTGGCATACATCTGCATCGACGTCTCAACCATCCTGCACGGTTCTGGCTCATGGAAAACACATTGTGGAGGGCCTCTAATGTCTCCCCCAATGTCTATCAATGACCTCGGTGTAATTACGGATGGCACCAGCAAGGTCACAGATACTGTCATTGATAGCGGTGTTATGAGCCCTCTGCGCCCTTAGTCCCTGTCTGGTGTACCGTTCCATACATGCCTGTGCCTGCATTACAGCCTGGAACATACCTGAGGTTGTAAGACCTGCGGGGGGCACGTCTGCCAGAGGCATTATGACCAGCGGTGCTCCCATGAGAACCCCTGGACATCCGCTTATGTGGTACCATTGCAGGAATCTGGGTATGGCTGCTGTGAGGGGATGCATGTGCCATGGATACCACACTATCCTGGTCAATGCCAACTGTATGCTGTCCCTCAGCTAAGTCCATTGGTGATGAGGGATGTATTGGCAGTATGAGTGTGCGCATAGATGGGGCGGAAAGCTGTGTACTGTCGATTGGCAGACCATCGACAGACCCTGTAAAACCTGCCTGTGCCACAATACATGTATCATCATCTCTACTATTTGTGGCAGTGACTTCAGGTTCCCTGCTGCATTCAGCCAACCCAACCTCAGCACCTGTGAGAGTAAGACAGGAAACACACTTTACAATCTGTACATGATATCACACATGCACACATGCACACATGCACACATGAACACATGCACACATGAACACATGCACACATGCACACATGAACACATGCACACATGCACACCAATACACTCCTCACTAAAGCAGATACACACACACACACCAGCAATCCAAAACATACTCAATAGTAGTTGAAGGTGGGTGACAGTATCACAAGGCAAACAGTTACCTCACGCGTGTCACCATGCAGAATATGTGTTGCTCAAGTCCATGCAGTGCGAGTGTAGATAGCCTTTGTTAATAACAGTATACATGGCTTTGATGCATGTGTGTAGTTGTTCAGTGATTGGCTTCACCCTGAACACAATGTGTACAAGGACACAACATTGCTGTGCAAGTATTATAAGCTCTGCAATGTCCTGTGTACCATCACTCACAGGTATACATACCACGGCTGGATGTGTTATCTGTGTGTCACATAGATTTCCATGTCTGATTACAGTGTCTGTGTCTGTAGCAGATAACTGTGGACACAGGTGAAGCACATGCATGCTATGCACACACACGGGATGAGTGGTGCATGTTTACGTGATGGAATACCAATGCTCAACATGGCCATTGTACAGTGGTTATGGTGAGTGTGGGACATATTGCAGACATGCCAGTGCCAGCCATGACATGGCATGCTACATGAATGCAACATTAAACATCACACATACCCAATGTATGTGATGTGACATATACACTCAATAGCATTCCAGGACATATATGTGTCACTTTGTACAGATGGTGGCTGCTATGCATATTGTGTATAGTTGCATATGTTTGCACACACACAACATGCTATGCATATTGTATGCAGGTGCATATGTGTGCACACACACACAACATTGAGGTGCAAAGCAATGACTGCTATGTGTAGTACTGTGGTCACTGTAACTGGATGGGGTGTAGTACCATTAGCCATCATCATCATGCATGGTGAAGTCACTCAAGGCTACTAATGTGTGCCAGACCACCGCCTAGCATGCTGTATCTTAACTGCAGTGCCGTGGCTACGCTCAAAATTACACAGCCACTTTGTACATGGGTGTGTGAGGTGCCCAATAGGGAGCATTGCCTAACATGACTGTGTTATGTGTTGAAGAGTGTTGCACAGCCCCATGCTAGGCATCTACCCCTCAGGTGTATTATGTGTGTTGTGTGGATGACATGTGGGATACTGAAGTGTGACCTTACAGCGGGTGTCTGGTTATGCCATGTGTAGCATGTTGAGGTGTACTGCGTATGACAAACGTGTTATGTTGTGTACATGTGTATCAACTATGCCTATCCAATGTGCAGTACGGTGTTGCCACAATTGTGTCTGATGCTGTGTGTATTGCATGTGATTGAGGCAGCTACTGACATTACTGAGATGTGCAACATCTCACAGCAAACATGCAGACCATGCATTATGCATAGGTGTGTTACGTGTACATGGCCTACACCTCACCTATGACATGCACATTTCATTAACAATATTAAAGTTATAACACACTCACCAGTATGGATCGTCTGCCCTGTTGTCCCACCAGAGGGACCTACAAAAATATGAAACAGTTTGTCAGTGGCCACAACTGTGGCATTGCTACTGTGAGTTTGCTAAACAACAGTAGAACAACAGTCGACAGTCACAGGTGTACAGAAATTATTCCAAATATCAGTATTGCACAACACTAGGAAGCACAACTGCTAACCACACAGTACACATCTCACATATGCATAATCTAACAATACAGGTAACAGTAGTCTACAGAAAGGGCATGTTACCTGCACGCTCCATGTCAACATGCTGGGTGGCTCCGGCCTCCATGATGACACATGTCTGTTGCAGTTGCTGTTGTTGGCCAGGAGCCACCATGCTTAGGAGCAGCTCCTCCACTCTGATGAGGGGGGATGAATGGCCACCCCACCACCTGTGACAAGCTGTTGTCTATGGATATCAGATGCACGCCACTGGACATGTCTAATTAAATCACTGCAGTGATGGTGTACCTGCTCATATGTCCGGTTATGCATGCCTATGTCATTTACCCGACGAACAAGATCTTGCCACAGTGTAGTCCACTCATGCTGGTGCTGGCTGGCCCTGGAAAACAGCAGGGAGTAGTGCTGCACCAGGCTGTGGTGGATTTCCTTTTCTTCCGCTGCTGTATAAGACAGGTTGCATTGATTGGCCATTACCCCGGAAGACAATTAAACGATATGTGTGAGCAAGTCATGTGGCACACTTAACATTCTAAAGTACAGATATCTCTTAACTGCCATATATAGCATCTGTTTGTCTGTCAGAGGATACACATGTTCAATACCACATATCAGTGCTCAGACCACAACTGGCTGACAGTGCCTGGCACACTCTTTATATCAAACCACTATACACCAGTACTTGTCACACTGTTTGTAACACAATGCATAACCTTGCCACAGAGGTATATATCAAGCTTATGCATGAAGAAAGATGCCATCCATTGCAATGAATGTAAAGTACAGTTACAGTATTACCAGTAAACCACCCTAGTCATTGATGCCATACCCCTGCCAAACATATGTGCACAGTTGTTAATATAGGTGGCATACTGCTGTAACAGAGTATACATGCTGCTAGGTACACACGCATACCCTGTAACACACATATGATTGCGGGCATGGTACCGGCATAATTACACACGCATCAGACATACATACAACACACAAATGCATGCCAACCCAGATGAGCTTTACCTGTGTACCATACAGTACTGTGTGCCACTACTTACACCTTATGCCTGAGGTATGTAATCTGTGCAGACTACAGGAAACACACAAGACAGTGTTTCCAAGCAATGTGAACATACACCATACAGTGCTGTTTAGGCCTACAGCTTCAGGTAGTACTACAGTTCATATGGGAGTTGGACTCACCAGCAGCACCACTCACTAAGCATACATGTATTGCTTTAGCCTACAATGGGACACCACAGTCGTCAACAAGGAACTATGTCACAACGTATGCCATCCTACTATGTCTGCATAGCAATAACATACACATCTTTTGCTGGTCTCACAGCTAGGACACAAACTACCATGACAGAAACAACTTCACACTAAGCTGTCACACCTTTATAGACCTTGCACACATTCACCGTCACACTCATTCAACCTCACATAGCAGGTATTGCACTGAGTACATGTGTGTGTGCATCGTGTCATAGGTAGGTAATACGCTATTGGCCCTAGGGCCTAGAGCAGCCTAGCCATATGCTACCCTGGCCTTTGACACAAATGTAATTTGATTTCACTTGCATCTGTCAACCAGAAGCACCGAGGTGATTCCCGGGGTGTATTACCTATCTCCCAAACAATCATCAGGGGTATTTATGACAACTGCTAATGAGGAGCCTTGCTTGCTATTGATAGGTGGTTTATTCCAGAGTATGGCATATCTCTGAGATAGGAACCTATCTCTCCAGCATGTGCTGTTTAGTGAGCTGATGAGGTTTAGGGCCCTAGAGCATGTAGCCTGGAGGGATTGTGATATGTTGACATGGTGGTTGTCCAACAGCTATGGGTGTGACATACCTCTGTATGTCCGGCAGAGGTCACCTCTGGGTGGGCATTATGCAACACAGTCTAGCTATGGTTTTGTGAGTCAGTCTGCATAGAGCATCTGTTTGAGGCCAGTATTAGTCTTTGTGAGGTATGTCTGTAGCTTTTCCACTTGCTGTAGTTGTCATGTGAGGTACATACCACATGGGGCATTGTGATGAGTAGAGGGGAACACTGACCTATATTTCCCTAGATGACACACCTTTTGTGATGACACGTACCACGTAGACAGATTACAAGACTAGTTGGCACTGTGATTATCAAAGGGGAGGCTACTGTCCACCTGTGTCCCATGTTCCCTTATTACACCTTCAGTGTTAGGTAGGCTACCACCTATGTGGTAGTTAATGGGTACAGTGTTTTGGAAAGGAGGGATGGCACTGCAGTATCGACACTGGTCTTCAGTCCATGCCTTGGTCACCAGGTACCTGTTGCAGTACGTATGACCCCATGTCTCTCTCTCTATATATATATATGTATATATATATATATATATATATATATATATATATATATATATATATATATATATATATATACATATATATATATATATATATATATATATATATATATACACATACATCTAAACATCCATTGCTGTACATATAGATGTACATATAGGCACATATACAGTCCATCTTTCATGGTAGTGATATCAATTATGCGACAGTTGTGAGACATACGGTTTTGTAATAATATTGCACAGTGTTGTGCAGAATGCATTTTTGTGTCCTCAGCCCATGTAGCTGTAGCAGGCCTCACTGGCTGTAACACAGCAGATTTGACAAATCAGTCCCACAGCGTTTAACCACCACATGACATATATTATCACTGTATGCTGTTTTCTATGCCACACACTACAACCTACATAGATATATGCACATAACAACCTTCGACAACATATATATGTCCACCCTTCACTAACAGTTGCAGTATGTCCCTTGCCCTATGCACATGTGCAGATACATATAGATACGTACTGCTGCCACATATGGATGCTTCACAGTATGTAGAGTACTCTTCAAACACATCTACTACATGCCAGCAAATACATATGTGTTACATACCTTACCTTTGTATTTCTCAGCTCCATCTGTTGTTACTGTTTTTTTTTTGGTTTTCTCTGTCTGTGTCTCTGTCTCTCTCACTCTCACTCTCTCTCTCTCTGTTCCTGCAATGATATTATTGCATGTGTGGACAGCAAGTACAGCCTGCTTTTCTAGGTATCTGCAAATGTGCATGTGACCACCTCTGCACCAGTTGGTGCCCACCATTTAGTAATTGCATGCAGCCTGCTGTCTGGTAATTGCAGTACTCACTGTGATTGCAGCCTACTGCTATAAAATATAAGTTAGGTAAGCATAGCCCTTTCAGCTTTCCAAGGTGGGGCCCATGCTTGTTTGCTCTGGACACCGTTGTGTCAGTCAGAAGGTTGGTATTTGTCTCATATCTGAAGCTAGGGCTGTAGCCAGTGATATGCATGTTGTACTCAAACCTGAATGTTGCTGCTTCCAGTACACACTTCTCAGTGTGGAATTTTACTCACCCCTCCAAATGCTAACACAGCATACATGGGAGTATGTACTTTCTTTTTGAATTAGAGAATTAACTGCCATACAAAAGTAGTTATTGCAATGTATTCCTATTGCATTCCTATTTTCCCTTTACATTCCCTCATTGTAATGCATGATATATTTATTTCAGCACCAAGTTATTGTATATCTGCTGTGGCTTAGTGGTACTTCATGCAGTCTAATGTGTCCAAGGCTTGGGGTTCGAGACTGACGGGCGTCTTTTATTTTGCTGCTGTGCAGAACAGGGGCCCTGCCATGCAGAGTGACTAAGGCACTTTTAAGTGGTTGTAGGCAGGTTTGCATGATGCTTAGCAATACTAAGCTAAGCGCACACATGCGCACACTGGTGCAATCCCACTAACTACTGCTTACAAGTGCTTACTCCCGCTAACCCCCGTGCTCATTTCTTTGAAAGAAAAGTAAATGGGGAGATAGGAAAGTGGTGAAAAAGGGCGCACAAAGAGGGGAAGACAGTAGGGAAACCAGCTCGGGATGTGCAGGATGGGTGTAGGGAATGTCCATAGCTGCCCATTTCTTTACCAGCAACAGCTGTGCATATGCAATAAATATGGAGTGAAATTTGAAACCTTCCACCCCTGAGAGAGGGGTGAGGACAACAAAGTATGTTGTACTACCAATTATAATTATCAGGCTCATGCACTGTTTGTGAACTGCTATATGGTAATTAGTAAGTTACTCACTTCTGAACAGTTTGTGGTTTGTTGGTGTTGACATTAGCACAGGCTGCTCAAGACAACTGGACATATTTCAGTACTGAGTATGCCTACCTACACCCTTGGTTGTGCCTGAATACACAGGTGTATAATACTTTTGGGTAGGGGTGCAGAACTGCAGAGAGCATTATTTATTATTGTGTGATGTTTATCTTGCTGAACATACAGGGTTGCTGTGCACCTGTTAATCTATCAAGGCAAGTAGTCTGTGTAGCTCCCACCTGTGGACATACCCAGATGGTAGCCAGAGGTTAGCCTAGTATTCTTTGTCTGTGCACCACACCAGTCTTTTCAGCATTGGAACAATGGCATTGTCACACTTGGTTGCTAGCAGTACATGGCTACATCCTTTGATATTTCTGTGTTGTACTCCTACTTAAGGGCATGCTTGTGGAACTCCTTCCAAAGCTATTTTCAGAGTGTGTAACAGCAGAAAAGCTGATAAGCCTGTGTGTTTCTGCCTCTGCCAGGCCTCATATACTCTCAGGTATATATTTGAACAGCCTCAGGGAAAGATACATATAAGTGAGATACACCTGTAATATATTACAGACATATTTCAGTTGAGACTTTGTGGGAATCGGAGCATATGTATTACTACACCTTTTCTGACATGCAAGCAGTGTCTACTCTCACTTATTTTTTTTTTTCAAAACAAGTTTATTGTTTTAACATATAAGAGAAATATCATAACAATTTTATACAAATAATTAAAAATAGGTTTTATTATAATATTCAACAAAACAACTAAAGTATTTACAAAGACATCCATTACAATCAGATCAATTAATTAAACTAAAATACTGTGCTATTGAAATTAGAATTTTTTTAACAAATTTTGTAAATTATCCCATACAATAAAATGTGATGTTTTTCTAGTTGTTCTCATTCTAATTGTGCTTATTTCCATATGACACATTATATTCATAACATTTTTAAATTCATTGAACGAAGGAGGTGTATCTGAAATCCAATTTCTAGTTATTATTTTCCTAGCCACTGCTAGGATAGACCATAACAAGGGAAGCTTAATCTTTTAACACATTGAGGTACAGGTGTGTTGAATAATATAAGAGACTTAGAAATAATGAAATTATCTGTAAAAGAGCCTGCAAAATTCATTAATTGACTTCCAGTATTCTTTCAACTTCATACAGTCATAAAACATATGAGCCCAGTCAGCATTAATTTCTACATTACATCTCTTACATAGATTATCTTTATTATTAATTTTATTCATCATCAAAGGTGTATAAAAGATCTATGTAAAAATTTCCATGTATAAAGTCTCCAGACAATGGAAGATGTAGTTCTATAAGCAGATTCCAATATATATTGTTTATCTTGTTGAGTTGGTGGGTCCCCATTAATAGAGGTGAAATAATTCCAGTATGAATCTACATTGTAAAAAGTTTCTTGTCTGATAATTTTATGTATATATGAAAGTTTACCTTTATCAGAAACTTTATGCTGTAAATTTATTATCAAGTAATCAATCAGTTTTGGAATAGATTCTTTAACTGTTATAGACATTAGATCTATTCTATCAATGAGATGTTGTCTAAAGATCTGAACCTCTAACCAGCAAGTTTCTTTTAGATCAAATTCTTGTTTTAAGAAATCTAGATTTTTAACTTTATTATCAGATATCAGCTGATACCAGTACTTTAGATTATTATCTATAGCTAAATGAGCTCCTTCAGAAGTAGATGACATAAGCATACCTTTTTTAAACCAGGGGAAAAAATTTCTTTTTCCTTTTTTTGGAAATCAAATTCTTTGGTTTTTTTTTTAAAGAAATCTTTTGCTCCCAATAATCTTTCCATCAGTTGAGACTTGTGGGAATCGACTAGTATCTCACCTTTTCTACTGCAAACAGTGTCTACTCTCACTTATTGACATTATTCATTAAGTGTGATTCCCCACTTTTCTGCCTACTGTTAGTACATTTCAGAGGGAGTCAGAGGGGCACAGCTAACATTTGTTTATGAATCAGAAACATCCCTGTAAAGCAGTCACAGTTGGGAAGTCTGGCCTCTGCCCTATTCAAATATGCCAGTGTTTATCCTGCTGTGATACTGTGTGGGGTTTGTAAGGTGCTACTGTAACATTATTCCCTGTTAGAATGGCTGGTTCTCTTTTCACAGTCATGCAATTCCACAACACCTGCTGGTAAAGATCCACAGAACAAGATTTGTGTTATGGCATTCCTATTTTCCCTTTACATTCCCTCATTGTAATGCATGATATAATTATTTCAGCACCAAGCTATTATATATCTGCTGTGGCTTAGTGGTACTTCATGCAGTCTAGTGTGTCCAAGGTCTGGGGTTTGACAATGACAGAGGTGTTTTATTTTGCTGCTGAGCAGTACAAGGGCCCTGTCATACAGAGTGACTAAGGCACTTTTAAGCAGTTGTAAGCAGGTTTGCACAGGTCTATGCGATGCTTAGCAATGCTTAGCTAAGTGCACAAAAGCTCACACTTGTGCACCCCCGCTAACTACTGCTTAAAAGTGCTTACTCCCGCTAACCCCCGCACTAATTTCTTTTAAAGAAAAAAAAATTGGGAAATAGGAAAGTGGTGAAAAAGGTGGCACAAAGAGTGAAAGACAGTAGGGAAACCAGCTCAGGATGTGCAGGACGGCTGTAGGGAAGGTCCATAGCTGCCCATTTCTTTACCAGCAGAAGCTGTGCATATGTTAGAAATTTGGTGTGAAATTTGAAACCTTCCACCCCTGAGAGAGGGGTGAGGACAACAGTGTATGTTGTACTGCCAATTATAATTATCAGTTTACATGTCCAGCGGACATGTGTGTGAAATGGGCAGCTATGTATGGGGCGTAATTTTTTTTGTAAGAACAGATTGTC
This sequence comes from Protopterus annectens, assembly GCF_019279795.1. Lineage (NCBI taxonomy): Eukaryota > Metazoa > Chordata > Ceratodontiformes > Protopteridae > Protopterus > Protopterus annectens. The sequence continues at coordinate 1,468,355,157 of NC_056743.1, forward strand.
CTTTTTTTTTATTTTTTTCAGGTGAGAGTGGAATGTGAAGTAGAGGAAGTAGGTATATTTGGGGAGGTAAGTTGCGGAGGTAAACAGACAAGATGAACAAGATGCATAAAGGGGTGGAATATGACACATGGGGTGGGTGTACACAATTGACAAGGACGGATGTTTGGAAATCGCAAGCCCATGAGCCCACAGATGGTAACAGTGGAACTGAGATCACTACCCATGGGCAGTCACCACTGCACCTTCACAGCCCCGAGGGTGGCTGTGCTGGGGGCTGTGTAGTAGGGGCAGGCTCAACCCAAATGAAGGCATCCCTGGATGCATTTGGGATACTGAATGCTGGAAAACCTACGCCGACTTAAGGGTGAATGGGGACCCCCCATGTTTGGTAATGGTGAATACAAAATTCCTTTAGCATCAACATGGAGGTTTTTTAAATCATATTTAGTGTAAAGGGGTTTCGAAGTGCACCGGACCTGCTCCCAAAGCTTCCATGAAGGACTGATCTATTAATAAAGTAATAACTTTTATAATAGAAGAGTAATATATAAATTAAAGTCTGGAAAAGAAATTCCCTTGAGACCAGCTATTAGTATGTTTCTTTAATGCAATCCTAGGTCTATTAGGTGCCCATAAATAAATTTAACATTAGTGTATTCAGTTTCTTGATAGTTATTTTGTAGGTGAAAGTATTATTGATTGATTAGTAAACAGGCCAAAGATATTTTGAACAGGACATCTCACCTCCATGAAAAATTTATCAGCATTAGGACAGATTTTCAAATTTATGAAAATAAATACCCATTAGGTATGGAATTATTTTTATCACATAAATAGGATGTAAAAATTTCCTGACCATTGAAGACTTTTAGTTTAAATACATTCTATTGTGCGTGTATATATAGGTGTATTTTATTTTCCAACATGCATTAACCGGTAATAGTTTAATTTCATTTATAAATAAGACCCATATCTGAAGAATTAGATCCAAGATGAATTGAACTCTGCAAAAGTTTAATTTTTTTATATTTATATATCTACATATTTTGGAAGCTTCATGTCAACTTTTAATCATATTTACCAAGGCTACCCTTACATGTAGAATCAATTTGGAGAAAATGGACAATCCTTGTTTCACCTTTAATTATTTTTGCAAACTATAAACAACCCGTTGAGGACTGTATATATGTTAAAATGGCACTTCTTCATCCAATTTATAAGGACTGCCCAACTGTGGGTTGACAGCAGTAAACAACAGTACCATTTATATAATCAAATGTGAACTATAAACAACTAATAATTACTTTATTATTACCCTTAAAATCTTTTTAGTGTTAAATTTATTTGATATTACAAACAGCATTATTCAAGACATATTAACTTTATTAATAGGTTACAACACTTTTTCAAGCTACTCATAATTCATAAATTTTATAAGAACATTAATAATGGATTGTTATTTATTAATGGGTTACTTTTTTGTTTTAAATCTGAAATAATGTTATCAAGAAAGCAGGTATTATTCAGGGCATTTTAAGCCTTATTATTAATACAACACTTTTTCAGGTCACCTATTTTAAATAATACATCAGAACAATTACTCACTGCCTTTTTGAGTAGCCTTATTATTTGTGCATAGGCTTGTATAAATACCTTGCCATAGTGTAAGTTATTAATTGATATTTACATCTATAAACTCTTTATTTTAAATTAGCATTCCAATAATTCATTCCATGGTTACTCAGTTGTGGGGATCTTAAATTCAGGCCAGTATATCCTTTGGGTTTAGAAATTCCTTTTCCTTAGGATTTCTTTGAATTTGGTGGTTATGGACCTTTGTTTCATTTTAGTCATGAAGTATTTGGGGCTTATTGAATAATACAAAAACTTGTATTTCTCTAAAGTTATTTTAACTTTATGAGTTAAAATTTCTTTGTATTTCTCATTTAGTTTGTTTATTTCTTCAATAACTTTCTTGTCCATAATATTTTCTTTATTATTATGTTTATAAGAGTCTATTTACTTTGAATATCTAACAATTCCTTATCCCAAGATTTCCTTTGTTATAACCATCTGATACTTTGTCCATATAGATATGATTTTAAGGCATCCCAAACATAGACAATGGAGACTTCAGGAGTATTATTTATGTCTAGAAAATGATGTACTTCTGAAAGTATATATTCTTTATAGTCTTTTAGCTGAGTTAAGTATGCTGGTATCCTTTGATCTGAACATTATGAGTATTTTTATCATGAATTCAAAACAATTGAGTTATGATCAGATATAGGACATGAAATGATTTTGGAATTAATTAAATCTGTTACCATCTGGTTAGAAATAAAGACCCTATCTATTTTGAATAGTTTTGTATCTGTTAGAAAAAGGTGTATGGTAATGATTTTGATCTATCTGATTATTAATATCATTCAAATGATAAGAATTAGCAAAATCATTTAAATGTTTTGCATTAGATGTAATTCTTCTTTTTTATAGTGGTAGTATCACTTTCATGTAGTATACAATTAAAATCACCAGCTAAAATAATATCCCTACAGAGAATGATATGATCTTATCAATATGATGTTTCACTGTATTAATACCAATTCCAGGTATCCAATATACATTAAAAGTGTAAGTCTTCCCATTAATTTGTATTGTAACCATCCAAAACATTCCTTTGTGACCCTGATAAGACCTAATGGTTTTAGGAATGGGCATACTTTATTCCATAAAATAGCATCCTTTTTTCTGAGTGTGATCTGAACTAACCAATACTGTATATTATTAGTGGCTAGTTTATCAATATCTTTTTCAAGAGATGGGTTTCTTGCAGGAAGACTAGATTGGCCTTGTGTAGATTAATGTATCTTATTAGTTGCCCTTTTACACGGATTATTCAATCCATTAATGTTTAAAGAAATTCCTTTTAAAGATGTCATTTGGCATTTTAAAACTCAAGAATCTTATGATCAAATAACAAATAACAAGATAAATAATGTTACATCTCCTCTTTAGGTGTACCTTTAAATATAGCTGTATTATTAATCCTTATTGTATAATTCAAGATGACAATGATGTACTATATTGGATGATATTTGTATTTAGTAGTTTTATACTCAATTGATTGTTCAGTAATATAGTTATATTTCTACAGAAACCTACATTTCATGTAGCACACTCACATTTCTGGAGAACACATTAACAAGCTACTCATGTGCCAGATTTACTTATGCATGCCAGCCAATAAACAACTGTTGAGGACTGTATATATGCTTCACAACTGCTGGCACTTCCTTCATCCACTTTATATGGGACTACCCAACTGTGGGTTGACAGCACTTAATACAACAGTACAATTTATATAATGCAAAAGTGACACACAAACACTCCAAGTATTATACTTTTATTAATTACATTACACACTTTTCTTCAGGCTCTTTCATTTATTTGATATTACAGTGCATACAGCAGACTTATTCAAGACATATTAAACTTTTATTAATAGGTTACAACACTCTTTATCAGGCTCACTCACTTATGTTATATAATAGTACATGCAGAGATATTTATTCTGGACTTCTTTTACCTTTATTAATGGGTTACTACACTCTTTTTTGCCTCTCTGACTTATTTTATATAACAGTACATGCAGAGACATTATTCAGGGCATTTTATGCCTTCATTATGGAGATAAAACACTTTTTTCAGGCTCTCTCACCTATTTTAAATAACAATACATGCAGAAGAATTACTAACCTGCCTGGTGGCGCAGCCTTAGCAGCCTATCTGCATAGGCTTGCTGATTCGCAGCACGATCACCTGCAGCTGTGGAGTAAATGAAGGGATATTGAGACATTCCTATCCATTATATAGACTAAATTAGCATTCCAACATACTTCATTCCATGGCTACCTACTCAGTTGTGGGGCATCTTGCATGTCACGGGCCTCCTGTATCCATTGGTTCAGTAGGTCCTGCTTCCGTCTCTTCAGGTCTGCATGGTGGTGACGGACCTGCTCACCAGTCCGAGGGATGCCTGTGGCACTGGTGAGATCATGAGCTAACTGGTTCCAAGCCTCTGCTTTGTACTCCATCCCTTGGAACTGGCCCTGCAGAAGTCTTGACTCATGATGGTGGACAAGGAGCCAAACCATGTATTTTGACTCCTCGATGCCCCAGCGTTGCACTCTAAAGCAAATACCCTCTCCAGCACCAGACATTCTGACCACAGAATGCAGCTACAATCAGTTATGGTGAGTATTCCCGCCTATGGAGCTTATATATGCCGAATTTCCCGCACTTTTTGGTGATTCGCCATTTTTGAAATTTCTTGGCTGACTGCAGACCTGCTTAGCAATGGTTGATCTTCCATTTATTACTATATGTATGTTAACAGTGCATATTTATCCTAAGCTGTTATTGCTTAGTGGTTCAGTGCTTTGACTATGGTGCATAGTGTCCCAGGTCCGAACCTTCTCATTGATTTTTATTTTACAACTGTCCAGACAGGCTGGGGGTGTGGCTGTGTTTAGCCGACTTTGCTCCACATTGCTCCGCATTAATCCACGTTGCCCTGCGGTGTGCTGGTTAGTGAGGTGCTTAGCTCTGCTCAAACCTATTGCGCTAGGTAAAGCGCTGCTTAGCTATGGGCAACTATATTGCACTTAGTAAAGTGCTGCTTAGCTATGGGCAATTATATTGCGCTTAGTAAAGAGCTGCTTAACTACGGGCAACTATATTGCATTTAGTAAAGTGCTGCTTAGCTAAGGGCAACTATATTGTGCTTAGTAAAGTGCTGCTTAGCTTTGGGCAACTATATTGCGCTAGGTACAACGCTGCTTAGCTACAAGCAATTAGATGTTAGGATCCTTCTTATATGTAAATAATATACTTTTTGTTCACTGATACATAGGCCATTTCAATGCATTTTAGTAAAATTTTATTTATATATGTCAGGTATTATTTCATATACTACTTTAAAACATGAAATAGAAAGGGGTGCAGTGGGACTCGAACCGTGAATGCCTCCTCTTTGGGTGAAGTCTCGATCACTACGCTATTGCTATTTAGCTTACTTTGCATAAGTAGTTCTTATATGCTCTTCGATGTCAAAATTGCTAACTGTGGCTAAGCAATGGGCACACCTGCACAAACAAGTGCAAATATGGGCAGCTATATCGGGAATTATGAAAAAAAACATACAAATTTTACATTTTACAATTTGAATGGGGTTTAGTATGTGGGGATGTGTAGTGTTGTGTTTGTTGACATTTGAGAGGACTCGCTCATGTGTGTTGACGTTTCACAACTCTGACTCTTGCAGGGGCGTGGACCTTTGCACTGCTCGGCAGTCGGACACGCCCCCCTGCCTTCCTGCACGGTCCGTGTTAGACTTGGGGATGAGTCAGCGTGCAATCATGAATATTAGGGGAAATATATACTAAGTACAAAATTGCTGTATCTATGAGAATTTGCATTTCATTGAGGTATAACAATCCCAGAGTTGTCTATACCTATATATACAAATGCATATACAGTGTGTATATATATATATATATATATATATATATATATATATATATATATATATATATATATATATATATATATATATATATATATATGTGTGTGTGTGTGTGTGTGTGTATATATATATATATATATATATATATATATATATATATATATATAAATATATATATATATATATATATATATATACACACACACACACACACACACACACACACACACACACACACACACACACACATGTTACAAAGACATGCATCTAGAGCAGTTCTCCCTGGGTTTCTGTTGAAAATTGGCTTTGTTCCAAGTTGGACTTTCCCAGTAAACAAATGTTAAATAAAATAAAAATATGTGTGTGTGTCTGTGTGTGTGTGTGTGTGTGTGTGTGTGTGTGTGTGTGTGTGTGTGTGTGTGTGTGTGTGTGTATGTGTGTGTATTTCCTATTAAATAAACTGTCGGATTTCATACAAAATATCAGAGTACATTTCTGCTGCTTACTAACTTTCTGAAGCTGGAAAAATTGTGGTTACATAGTTGCTTCTTGGTTACGATCATAGGAATTTATTATATATTGAACTTTTTCAGTCAGGAAGCATTTGTTCTGTTGGGTGCGGCTATATTCATCTATATATATATATATATATATATATATATATATATATATATATATGTACACAAACACACACACACACACACTCATAGTTTAAATGTTATTATAATGTCTATGATTTCATGTGATGTTGGCCATTAGCTTAGTAATGACCTATGACCCTATGAGCATTTCGCATGTCTGTGCTGCTTCTGTTGACATATGCTATGTTGAGGTGTATATGTACAGTAGGCCTATAAGACTGTATTACAATCTGTGATGTGAGGCAATGTATTGATGGCCATTGCTGTTATTTGTATTACATGTTACTTTTATAATAGCTGTAGTAATATGCCTCCTGAAAACTGCTGACATGGGATGATACTGTATATAGTGTTTGGCTTATTAAGCATGTTTTTTGTAATGGAGCAGATTAACGTTTGATGCAGTTCTTTTTCAGTCATCACATTGACACATGCATTATGGCACAGTTGTGCATATGTATACCTACCATCATTAAAGGGTCTGTGACATACATCAGTATAATCTCATACTGATTTCATGGTCACATCATTCTTGTTTTATCCATATGTTGTTATGCTGCAATATACATAAAAATCTCACATGCTTTGATTCAACTAAAATCTTATGGAATTCATTGTATAAGCAGTTGTGCTGATTTTCCCAAAGATTAATGAGGTGGTCAGCAGCACCATTGTGTTAATATCAGCATTTGTGTGAGTAAATGTTCTGCATGAGCAACAACCAACTCATTTGGAATGTATCCTTATATGATATCAGGCTGCTCAAAAACAGCTTTCCTGTGAAACACTTAGAGGCATATGCTGTGCAATTGATGTAATTATGTGAGATTGGTACAATTGTATTTTATTTATTATTTATTTATTTATTTATTTATTTAAATTTGTTGACCGGGAGTGTCCAACTGGATGTGGGTCCATTTTCAGCAGAGTCCTGGGGAGAAAAGCTCCACAGTAAAATAAACAGACAGTAGTTACATTGGATTACATAGTGATTAACAATTTAACATAGAAATTACAACATATTTACAGATGAAGAACATAGTACATCAGCAGACAACTAGAATCTTTATCTGTGAAGTACATAACAGGCATTAACAAATGTAACAATGAGAAGTTCCTGCTGTATAATAAGTACTAGGCTTATGAGCATCTGAGCTTGCTATCATTAAGGTAATTAGTGGAGGTAAAAGAATGGTAGTAGTTGGATGGGGTGGATGATATTAGAGTGGGAGTTGCAAGGGCATAGCCAGCATGTTTTTAGGTGCGCTTTTAATAAAGTTTTGAAGTTGATGCATGATGGTGCGGAGGTAATTGTGGGTGGGAGTGAGTTCCATAATTTGGCTATGGTGCAAGAGAATAGTGCTTCACCAGCAGAGTTATTGGCTTTAGTGATCTGCAAGTGATTTTTGTTGCTGGATCTTAGTGGTCTGGTGGTCTGGTATTACTCAGTTTATTTTCTCAGGAGAGCAGCTCTTATAGGCATTCTCTTTGGTGAAAAACACAGAATCAGTGGGACCAGAAACATCCCATGTTGCTTATAGCATGACTTAAAATCTGACATAGCAGACATAGTTCGGTCCCTACTTAAACACAGCTTCCATACAGCCTATGTTCTTGCAGAATGGTGTAGAGCAGCAGTGATCAGTCTGAATGGGGGGGGGGCATCATCTGATGCAGGGACTTATAGACAAATAATCCTGACTCTCCTCATCTGTGAGACAGACCAATGTCTCATCGTAGGCATTGTTAAAAAGACACAGGTAATCTCTTGACTGTGTACTAAACCCATGTTTGATTTGTTTAGGCTACATCATGTCTGTTAAATTTGTTTGATACCTTCAAGAAGATCACCATGAGCATGCATGAGGAAAAGACTGTCATCCCACATAACCTGAAATGATCAAGCCTGTGATGATGTGGGGTGTTACCATCTGTGCCAGGGACAGTGGGGCAGTCCATATGTAGCGTATGCCAGCATGGTTGGTTGGAGTTTTGTAGGTGATTTTGTGTCATTTGACTATCACACTGACATGTGCAGATACTTGTGTTGGAAATGTGTCAATGGTGTTGTTATGGCTGATTAAATGTAAATGTTTAAACAAAGAATTATGGAAGGGAAGAGTAGAAGTTTTTGAAATTCTTCTATAATTTTCAAATACTGAAACAGATCTTAGCAAAGTTCTGAAAGTGTATTGTACCAGAGTCAGGTGATCAAATGTGACTTCTCATTCACTGAGAAGATGGAACTCTTACAGCAGTTTGTTTTGTTTTTGGACCTGATATATAAAAGATCTATGACAGTTAACTTAGTCATGTGATCAGATGAGTTTGTTCAGTTCAGCTGGTGGGAAGCTCATCACCTTGCCTTGTGGAAGTAAGCATCTCAGCATGTAATCTTGCCTTGCTGTGTTAATTAAGTTAGATATGTAATAGTTATTCTTTAGACAGTCAGGAAATACAGTGATAATATTTAAGTAGTGTTTTCCTGCATTTGTTTGAATCTGTCCAACTGTGTTATTTCTATTTCTCCTGTGATTGAAACTCTGGTGTTTATTGTACTTAGATATTATTCTAATGTTTTCTACTTCATTATTTATTATTAAATATTTTATACCTTTCATTGTGGCTGGTCTTTCAGAGAATACTTTTAACATCTTGAGAGTACTTGTGCTTATTTTAGTGATGCCTTGGCCACTCTAAAATGCCTGGCTGCTTTGGTTACACTCTACCATTTATATTAGTATTGATTGTACTCAGTGTAATTGGATATCCTTGCAAGAGCCTGAGAATAGTGGCAGTGAGCTTAACTTATAGTCTGGACAGAAGGGGTACAGGTAGTAAATCTGTACTAGCCTTTCCCAAGAGTGTTTGCGTGTGTGGGTGTGTCAGCTACTTGGAAATGCAACACAGTACTCCAAAGTGAGTCTTGTCTGGGATCTGAAGAGACAGAAAATCCAGTCCCACGTCTGGAGCAGGTTCCCTGTATGCTGCTTGGGGAGATTTTGCTTGGTGCAGAGAGCTGCATTTGAAATCCTGTGTAAATCCATTTGTGTTTTTAGTGACTGTGTCTCACGGTAGTCAGTGGTGAAGAATAAGGCACCTTGATTACTGGCCCAGGGTAGAGAGGTTGTCACATATCCATGTCAGAATGTTGGGATATAAATTGGAATTCCATATTCTGTGGGACTTATTTATTATTATTTATTTATTGGGATTTATTTACTGGGAAAATCCACTAGGCCAAAAGAGCCCATTTTCAGTGGAGGACTGGGCTCTACAAGGAAGCTAGTATACAGGTACATAGAAGTCAAAACAGTTAGTAAAATACAAACAGTAATATACAGAAACAGACAATATTATACAAGACAGAAAAGCATCAGACATACAATTACTACAGATTACTTGAGTTTAAAGATACATACTTTCTAAGTAATCATGCATTTGTTGATATCTTATTCAATTAAAGAATAAAATAGAAAATAAAATAGAGATGAAGGCTATCATATGGAAGTCTTTTCAAGGTTGTGAAGGAGTATCAGTTAATGCAATAGTGCAAGGAAGTGTGAAGTTGTTATATTACATGATAAAGAGTCATATGGATATAATAAGTCTATAATAAGTCATCAATAGATAGTTATGGATGAGTAGGTAACTTATTAGTGCTTAAAATGTGTATAAGGGGGATCAGAGAGGTTGGGATGTATGTGAGGGTGAGTATGACTTTTGATGCAGGTCAGGATATAAAAGGATGGATCTGAGAGTTTGGGATGTGAGTGAGGGTTAAGTATGACTGTAGGTGTAGGTAGTCAGTTTATAGAAGGATGATAATTTAGATATCTGCAACTCCTAAGAGTGGAGAGGTGTAACTGCAGAGTTTCTTTGAAGATGGAGATGTTGCTGGCAGTTCTGATCTCTGTAGGGAGACAGTTCCATAGCTTGGCAACTGCAAAGGAATAGAACATGTCACCAGCTGGGAGTTTAGGTTTGTCTAGTTGCAAAATAGTTTGTTTTTCAGATCTGAGAGGCCTGTTAGTGTGGTAGAGGGATACAATGGAAGAAAGGGCTGGACAGTCTGAGGGTTTGCAAATAATTTTATGGGCTGTGATTAGTTGTAGGTTGGTTAGATAATGTGGGAGTTTGAGCCAGTTAAATGATTGTAGGGAGATGCAGTGGTAGGAAGAGTGTTTTGCATTGGTAGCAAACTTGGCAACCTTGTTATAGCAAGACTCAAGCTTATTTTTTATTGAGGACTGGCTATTGTTGTGAAGAGTGGCACCATACAGGAGAGAAGGTAAGAGAAAGGTTAAAGCAAGATGTATGTTTTGTGGAACAGTTAAGAAAGTGTTTGTGTCTAAAAAGGGTGCCAAGTTTTTGATGTGTTTTTTTGATATTGTTGTAGATATGGATGTCAAATGCCAGGTTTTCTTCTAGAATGACCCCTAGTAATTTAGTGTGGGAGACAACTTTTATAGTGGTGTTGTTTTGAGACTGAATGGTGAAATTGGTCCTGTTAACAGAGAGACTTTTCTTGGGAGTAAATAGTAGCAATTTGGTTTTGTTGGGGGTTAGGGCTAGATGATTGTTGACCATCCACATTTCAGTAGCAGTGAAATCATATTGAGTTATATGTAGAAGTTCTGTAGTTGACTTAGCAGATCAGATAATGGTTGAATCATCTGCATATTGGATAACAGATCCATTTTTAATAGTGGTGTGGAAGCCATTTATAAAGATACTGAAAAGAAGGGGTCTTGAAATAGAGCCCTGGGGAACTCCAGTGGAAGACTCAAGGAATGGAGAGAAAGAGTTAAGCCATTTAGTTGATTGTTGTCTGTCTGATAGATAGTTGGTGAACCAGTTTAGAGTTGGGGGGATCCCTAGATTGTAGAGTTTGCTGAGGTTTAGAGGGATAGAGACTGTATTGAAAGCTTTTTAGAGGTCAAGAAATTTACCAGCATTTCTAGCTTGATTCATTGTGTCCGTAAAGGAAATGAGAGTGGTAGTAGCACCATGACCTGGCCTGAACCTATGTTGAGTTGGAGAGAGGAGTTAGTTTAGTACTAGGTAGTTTAATAGTTGATAATGGATACATTTTTCTAGGATTTTGGAGAGGGGGGACAGAATAGCAATGGGTCAAGAGTTAGAGATAGCTGTATTGTTGCAACCTTTATGGAGAGGAAAAATATATGCTTTTTTTCCATATGTGAAACATAGATCCCCTGAATCTGGATAAAGTAACCAACGATAAAAGTATAATGTTCCAAAAAAGCCACCAACTCATTGGAATACACACGGCAAAACAACACTTTAATAAAAAATAGTAAAAATATATAAAACGTGAGCACTTTCACAGAGTTTTCTCTGCTTCCTCAAACATACTACAGTGACTGCTGCTCTTGTTTAAATAATGATACATCTGTGTCAAATCCAATCAGTTGACAGTATCTTGAAATAAAAATTAGAAAGACATGCACTATATAAACAATCAAATCATAAAAGTAGTGGACTAAAAATGTATGTAAAAAACTGTAAAAGCTTGCTCTATAAAGTTAGCTAGTGTTAAATATATGTAGTGTATTAGTGTAGAATATATGTATAGATGTTAAAAGATGTGACTAAACATAATAATCAATGTTTCAAAGCCCTGTTCCTGAGAAACGGTTTCAGTGAAACCTTACTGTTTAGTCCATGTGGTCTGTCAGCCTGAAATATAATTATCCATTCTTGTTCTGAGGCTTCGGTCTTATTGTTCATGTTCCCACCTCTTTTATTTTCTTGTATAATGTATAACACTGGAAATTTGAAGGTGTTTGTGGCTTCCTCCTTTATAACATGCATTGCTAATGTGTCTAACTTTATAGAGCAAGCTTTTACAGTTTTTTACATACATTTTTAGTCCACTATTTTTATGATTTGATTGTTTATATAGTGTATGTCTTTTTTAATTTTTATTTCAAGATACTGTCAACTGATTGGATTTGACACAGATGTATCATTATTTAAACAAGAGCAGCAGTCACTGTAGTATGTCTGAGGAAGCAGAGAGGACTCTGTGAAAGCACTCACATGTTTTATATATTTTTACTATTTTTTATTAAAGTGTCGTTTTGCCGTGTGTATTCCAATGAGTTGGTGGCTTTTTTTCCATATGGTAGGAACATAAGACTCTTGGTGGGATCTATTGAGAACTATATTATGGGATAGACAATGGATCTAGCTGATATTTGTAGGTATTCTGGGGGTAAGTTGTCAAGAGCACTGGAGCCAAGTTTGGGTTTTAGAAGAAGTTTAGTTAGAATAGTGATGGGTATGGGCAAGAAAGAAAAAGTGGGAATGGAGGGAGTTGTAATATCATGTGAGGGGGTGATGATGGTGGAGGGTTAGTGTTAAATGTAATTTGGGGAAAGGAAGTGGCAGGTTTAGTTCTTATATCAATGAAATGGGAGTTAGAGTGAGTCTATTTTGCTGGCAATTTTCTCTGGGAATGAGTAGGGGTTGTTATTGGTACTGGCATTGATTAAAAATAAGATGGATTTCCATAATTTCTTTGTATTATGCTTGTGATTGTTTCGGAGGCTTAAATAATATTGTTTTCTATCATTGATGATTAGACGCTTAGCTTGATTACAGAGCTGTCCAAATTGTTGAAGATCAGTGGGATTCTTGAACTTTTGCAATTTTTTCCATATTTATGTCCCTTGCACTCATAATTTGCTTACTAGCTCTGGAGAGCCATATGGCATGATTGGTTTTAACTCTTTTTTTGTCTTACTGGGGCTAGCTTGTTTAAAGTGTTCAGGAGGGGGTGGGTGGAAGAATTCAGTAGCATCATCAAAAGGCAGGACATTTAGTATATTCCAATAGATGTTTCACAGGGTTTCATTAAGAGCTGTAGGGTTAAATGTGCTGAGATTTCTGGTTAGTTTGTATTGGTGTTGGGATGGTATTGGGTTGGTTTTACATAGTAAAAAGGCTGGTAGGTGGTCACTAATGTTGCAGGGAAGTGTGCCTGCTTCTTAAATTTTATGTGGGTCAGAGATTAATATCCAGTCAAGAATTGGTCCACTTCCTTTATTTCTGTTGGGTCTAGTTGCATCTGTAATTAGGGGTCTACCTCGACCAATCGAAATTATGTTTCAGAGAAAGGTAAATTTACTAACTCTTTTTCACAAAAGTGCATTTTTTTAGAAAATGCACTTTCACGAAAAGGCAACTAAGCAAACAGCAAAGATGACTGTTGCTTAAATAACAGCACAGTGGGGATAAGGGAATATTCCCTTTTCCCCACTGTAGTGCGATCTCGGATTGAGAATATAAAAGTAGTGGGGGCTGGGGGACACATGGGGGCTTGCCCCCTCTGCATAAATGTGACTAGTGTTGTGCTGTTTTTTTTTTTTGTTTTTTTTTTTTTTTTTATGTTTTCAGTTAATTTCTTTTTTGTGAAAGTGCATTTTTGAAAAAAATGCACTTTCGGAAAAAGAGTTCACCTACTTACGTTTTGCTGAAACGTAATTTTGATGGGTCGAGGTAGACCCATAATTAGTTGTGAAAAGTTAAAGAGGTTGATATTAGATAGTGGGGATTAACCTGAGCAATCTAGCCAATTTATGTTATCATCTAGGATAATTGTCTCATTATTTATATTGCTTATATTTGTTTGTATTGTTATACTTGTCATTGAAGATGTGTGTACTCTCAACAGCCACAAAGTAAACATTCACAGTTTCATTTTCACAACAGTTTTATTCATTTTTGTTAGTTTAGTTTAGTCAAGGAAAGCAAGCAAAGATGTCAGCAGAGTATTATGGGAAGCTAACAAAAAATCATTTGGCTATTGTGTGTGAAGCCAAAGGATTAGTGCATGCTAACTGGACTAAAGAGGAAATGATTTCAGCCTTAATCGCAGCTGCAGAGTGGACTAGTGGCCAGGAAGACAAAATGTCTGGTGTTGGAGATGTGCAGTCTTTAGAAACAGGACAGTTCACCTTTTCCTCAGAGGGCTTAAAAGTCCATCTGGAGTTAAAGAGACTCAAACTCAAAGCTAAACATTTGGAGAACTATGATGTTCAGAGACTGAAGAGAAACAGTGGCCTTGGATACTGAAGAAAAGGAGAAGCTGTATCAGCATTTGACCAAAGTAAAGAAGAAGTAGCATCAACTGCAGGCCAGATGTTTGGAGACTGAAGATAGACTACGTTATTTGGAGATCAAGGAAAAAGAGAGACTGTGGCATTTGGAGATCAAAGAAAATGAGAAACTGTGGCATTGTGAGGCTGAAGAAAAAGACAAGCAGTGACAACAAGAGAGAGAGATGTTGACTATTCGTCAGGGTCATGGAGGTAATGAGGGAGGGAATAACTGGTCCCCAGTAGCAATAAAGGTCACTAAATTTCTTTCTCAGTTTGCAGAGAGGGATGACTCTGATAGTTTTATTCATATATTTGAAAGACTACATAAACAGTATAATGTTGACCAAGGGCTCTGGGTATGGTTCCTGACCCCCTTACTCCATCGTGAAGCTGTAACTGCTGTTTCTAAATTGTCTGATACTGATTGTTTAAACTATGACAGAGTTAACACCTGAAGCTTACAGAAAAAAAGTTTTGTGAGCATAGACACAAGGCAAATGAAAGTTATGTGATTATATTGCTGAGTTAAACACTTTTGAAAGGCTGGCAGATCTTTTGCTGAGAGAACAAGCTCTTAGCACATTGCCTGAGGACAGGAGAATCTGGTTGGCAGACTGAGAGTGTAACTCTACAGATGAGCTGTGGAGGAAAAGGGATCTCTACTTAGCAAACAGGGCATCACTGCACAAGAAAGGGATACCCAGTGCTGCACATGGATATAAGGGAACCCATGATGGGCAGCCTAAACTGCCCCAACAGTCTACCAGTAACAGGGAAAGTCACTAGTTTAGGTACATGGCCAGGATCAAGGGTTTGATGTTTTACATTTAACCAGAGGGGCCATGTAACATACAAATGTCCATAGAAGCATGGTGGGGAACAAAAGATGAGGGAGCCAGAAAGTGGGAACAACAATGTGCCAGTAGTAAGTTGTCTGGAGACAACAAGGGTACCAAACTATCAACAGAGTTTGTATTCTATCTTAGTGTATTGAAGACAGGCCACTGCTAAGAGAGAGACAGTCTCTGATATAACTATTGTGAAGACGGCAGTGGTTAAAGATGACCAGTACTTGCTCGGGCAGTGCACTCTAGTCAGAGATTTAGGTGGGTCCCCATTCCACATACCTTTGGCCAGGATTCACCTTGACTGGGAGGATGGAAAAGGGAACAAGCTGGTAGCTGTGTTTGAGGGTATTCCTGCAGATGTCTTGATAGAGAATGATTTTGATAATGAAGTACCTTGTGTGAATTCAGTTACATACAGTCAAGCTTGGAGATAGGCATATAGGTCTGGTAACCTAGGGGTCACCCAGGCAGACCCCACATCTAAAGCCAGGGCTGGTGAGGTGGCTATTCCAGGGAGTGGAGCTATCCTGTAGCAGTGAGACTGAAAGTGAGCCATGGCTGCTGGTAAGTACTGATGCTCCCATGGACAGGGTGACTGCAAGGACAGCGGTGAGTGGTATTACCCAGGCTGAGAGTGTGGCACCACTATCAGAAATCACCATGAGAAGGTTTCTCATCCAGAAAAAAGAGGTCATTGTTCCCCTCTACTCATCACTCATTAGACCCATTATAGAGTACAACGCCCCTTTTGGTATGTACCTCACAAGACTTCTACAACAACTGGAAAGGTAGCAGAAATACCTCACAAAGAGAATTACCAGCCTCAAACAGATGCCCTATGCAGACCATCTCAAAAAACTCCAGCTTTAATAAATTGCATATCGCCTACTCAGAGGTGATCTTTGCCTAACATACAAAGCTATGTCAAACCCAGAGCTGTTGGACATGCTCCACTTAAAGAATCTCAATCCCTCTGAGCTACACGCTCTAGGGACCTAAACCTTGTTGCCACAATAAACAGAACATGTCGGAGGGATAGATTCCTGTCCCAGAGACTTCCCATACTCTGGAATAAACTACCTATCTATATCAAACAAAGCTCCTCATTAGCACTCTTCAAGAAAAATCTTGATGATTGGATGGGAAATAGGAAAGTCTCCCCGGGGATCACTTCTGTGGCTCTGCTCGACAGTGGCACAAGAAAATAATTTTCTTGGGTGGCAAATGCCAGGGTACCTTTTTGGCTGGGCTTTTACAGGCCCTAGAGCCAATAGCCTAGTATCTACCTATGAACCTATGAACCAGGCTTCCTGGGGAAGGGGAGCTTGTAGAGGTTACAAAGATATATTTGAGACAGGCTCAGCTTTTGGACCCTACCTTATGAGGCTTGAGGGTGGTAGCTAAGGAGGCACCTAATGCTCATGGAAAAAGGGAGTCCGTATACTTAAACAAAGGGTTACTGAATAGAGAGTGGACCTCTGAGGGAGGACTAGAGGGTGAGGTAATACAGCAGCTGGTAGTACCCAGAGCCTACCATCTGCCACTTCTAGCCACAGCACATGACATTTGTTTTGCAGGTCCTCTGGTCTTAAGTATCAAGAGACATATTATGTAGAACTTCAATTGGTCTGGGATTACAAGAGATGTAACAGGGTATTGTAGGACCTGTGAGCAGTGCCAAAATTTAGGCAAGACAGGGGACAAGGTCAAAGCTCTATTGATGCCTTTGCCTTTGATTGAAGAGCCATTTCAGAGGGTAGATGTGGATATTGTGAGGTCTCTGAGTACTTCAAATTCTACAGGGAAGAAGTATATCCTGGTGGTAGTAGATTATGCTAGTAGATACCCTGGGGTGGTGGCTCTGTCTTCAATCAAGGCAGAGAAGGTGGCAAATGATTTATTAGAGATTTTCAGCAGGTTAGGTTTCTGAGAGAAATACTGACTGACAGAGGTGCCAGTTTCATGTCAGACCTGCTGGCTTGTCTGTGGAAGCATTGTAGGGTGAAGCACCTAAAAACCATCCCCAACCACCCTCATATTAATGGACTTGTGGAGAGGTTAAACTCTACACTAAAGACCATGCTACATGCATTTACAAACCAGTTTAGGAGAGAGTTGGAAAAAAGATTTGCCCCATCCACTGCTTGTATACAGAAAGGTACCCAGAGAATCCATAAGTTTTTCACACTTTGAGTTGCTGTATGGGCATAGGGTGAAGGGGCCTTTAGATTTGATTCATGATGAGTGAGAGGGTGAGTGTGAATCCCACAAGGATTCAATTGTGGCATATGTCCTAAACCTCAGGATATGCCTTAGGGAGCTCATGGGTGTAGCTTAGGAGAACCTGGCAGGACTCCAACAGCAGAAAAAGGTCTAGTATGACAGGATTTCTCAAGCCTGAAAGTATGCTGTGAGACAGCAGGTTATGGTTGTCATTCCTGTAAAACACAATATGCTGCAGGCAGCTTGGGAGGGACCCTTTGAAGTGTTAAGGAAAGTCAGTGACATTAACTTTAGGGTAAACCTGTTAGGCAGGATGCAGGGGCACAAATTGCACTATGTTAACATGAAGCCTCAGCATGTCAGGAAGGTCCTTAGCAGACTGCAAAGGCAGGGTTGACCATTAAGCCCAGTAAGTGTCAGGTGGGTATGGCAGAGGTCTTCTACCTGGAACATAGTGTGGGGAGTGGTAAGATTAATCCAGAACATGCCAAAGTTGAAGCTATTCAGGTGTGGCCAACTCATGTTACCAAAAAGAAGATAAGGGCATTCTTGGAGACAGAGGAGTACTATTCCATTCCCAATTATAGTACAATAGCTGTTCCCCCTCACAGATTTGACAAGGAAAAACAGGCCAGATAAGATGGCATGGACCCCAGGCTGTGAGCAGGCATTTCAAAAGCTTAAATGAACTTTGGGAAGACCCCCTGTGTTAGCCAGTCCAGATTACAGCAATGCCAATGCAAATGGACTCTCAAGACAGGGTATGGGTTAATTTATTGCCAGATAGTCCCATTCCTCTAAAGCAACATTTTTCCAGAGTCCCTTGAAAACAGCTTGAGTCTTCAAGGGGGGAGAGGATATTATGATGTATGGTGTTGCCATCTGTGCCAGGGAGAATGGGGCAGTGCATGTGTAGCATGTGCTGGAGTTTTGTAGGTGATTTTTTGCCATTTGACTATCACATTGACTTGTGCAGATGCTTGTGTTGGAAATGTGTCAACAGTGTTGTTATGGCTGATTTAATTGTATATGTTCAAACAAAGAATTCTGGAAGGGAAGAGTAGAAGTTTTTGAAATCACTCTATAATTTTTAAATACTGCATCAGATCTTAGCAAATGTCTGAATGTGTATTGTACCAGAATCAGGTGATCAAATGTGATGTCATTCTGTAACCAGCACTGAGAGAAAGGAACTCTCACAGCAGTTTGCTTTGTTTTGTTTTTTTTTTAACCTGTAATATAAAAGATCTATGACAGTTAATGCAGTCATTTGATCAGCTGAGTTAGTTCAGTTCAGCTAGTGGGAAGCTCGTCACTTTGCTTTGTGGAAGTAAGCATCTCAGCATCTAATCTTGCCTTGCTTTGTTAATTAAGTTAGCTAGGGAACATTTATTCTTTGGACAGTCAGGAAATACAGTGGTAATAGTTTAAGAAGTGTTTTTCTGCATATGTTTGAATCTGTCCAACTGTGTTATTTTTATTTCTTCTGTGATCGAAACTCTGGTGTTTATTGTACTTAGATATTTAGTATTCTCATGTTTTCTACTTTATTATTTATTATTAAATATTTTATAACTTTCATTGTGGCTGATTGTTTAGTATATACTTTTAACATCTTGAGAGTGCTTGTGCTTATTTTAGTAATGCCTTGGCTACTTCGAAAAGCATGGGTGCTTTGGTTACACTCTACCATTTATTTTAGCATTGATTTTACTCAGTATAATTGGATACCCTTGTAAGAGCTTGGGAATAGTTGATTGGTGACAGCGAGGTTACCTTATAGTCTGGGCAGAAGGGGTACAGCTAGTAAACCTGTACTAGCCTTTCCCAGGTGTGTATGTGTCTACGTGCATGCATGTGTGTGAAAATCAAATACCCAGCTATGGGTGTGTCATCTACTTGGAACTGGACACACTGCTCCAGAGTCTTATTTGGGATCTGGAGAGACACACAGGACATCCCCAGGTGTGATTTGGGTTCTCTGTGTGCTCTTGGGGGAAATTGTGCTTGATGCAGACAGCTGCATTTGAAATACTGTGTAAATCCATTCCTTATTTTAGTGACTATCTCTCACTGGTGTCAGATGTGAGGATTGAGGTTTCTTGGTTACTGGCCTGGAGTAGAGAATCCATCACATGGACATCTGACACAAATTCACACTCGTGTATTATAGAGAAACTGTCTCAAGTAGGCATAAACACCTACGTCCCCAGGTGTGCAGACAAATGGATCACATACAGGACACATATTGTGGAAGTGTATGAAAAGTCACCTGTAGCTAGAGTCCAGTGAGCAGATACATACCTATCCATAACTACGGATTTTGTACTAGGCCCTTTCCTGTTCAGTATTTAAGTCTCAGAAGTCAAGGCAAACTTACACGTCCTTTGTCTACCAAGCTTTATGGATAACTGCAAATTGTGGACTATCATTGAATACAAGAATGGTATTAGTATAATGCAGAAAGTTTTAACACACACACAAAGGATTATTGCCACAGACATGTAAACACATTAGAGGAACAAAAATCATGATTGTTCCTATATGAAATCAAATACATAAGCTAATTGCTTTATAGCCAGCATACCCCTATGAGTAGTCCAAGTTGTACTTGACCTGGGGAGTAAAGTAGATCATAAGTGGAACTTCCACCAGCATGTGACCACTGTGGTAACAGATACCTTGTATGTAGCACAACTCTTGAGTATGAGCAGTCCACCCACTTCACAGGATATTTGGTCCCATTGTTCTCAGCCCTCGTCACACAAATAATTGAGTATAATACACCCTTTTGCATATACCTCACCACACATCTTCCAACAGTGAATTACTCAAGTGTGTCACTTTTGCCACTTTGTACTCTCACTCATGTTATCAGCCATACCTAAGTATTCTTTGTGATGCATAATCATTAGGAGTGGACAGTACAGGACTCATTTAAAGATGTTATACAAGATGCATGTGTGAAATGTGTTCCTGTGATGCACCCAGTAAATACATAGCTCATTGACAACATTGATGGCATGGGGTTACATTCTTGCATGTGTGGATTGTGACATATATATGTCATGTAAACCTCTCAACTAGCCAGGACTGATCGTAATGTATGTCCCTATTAATACCTCCAAAACGTAGTAATTTTTGAGGAAGGTGTGCTTGATTACCCTTATACATTACTGAATAGTTACTGCAGTTGTACACGTGTGTACATGTAGAACATGTATAACATGTCACAATTACATATTTTATGTCAGTGACACAGGTTAATGTGGTATTATTTTGATATTGTCCATTATTGTCTACGCTTCTATGTACTGTTCTCCATGAGCTTGATGCTTTGTGTTCTGATTGGTTGGGACCTGTGCTGATATTATTTTCATATTCCAGCAACTCATTTTGCACATCTTCATAATATGCACATACCCGTTGTGTATACCTTCCTTGCTAAATGTCCTCTCCAGTGATCATGTCAAGTTTCTTATATCACAACTAATCATCTTAATTCATAAACGAACTTGTCTGACAGTTAAATTAAGTGTGGGATAATATGATTATACCCACACAGGGGGTGTAATCAGCATTACATACTGCATTATTTACATATATGATTATGGTTCATGCTACAACTGTCTTGTCTTTGTTATCTGCTTACATTGATACGCCCTTATCTGGTGCACATTGCCAGGTTTCTATTGTCCTCTTACCCATTCTTCATTCCCAGCATTCCTGTCTGTGACCATTTTAAAAATACACACTTCCCGAGAGTACCGTCTTTATAATGCAGTCTATGAACCTTTGATAATCATCATCCCAAACCATTATTTCAGTATGATAAAAATACAGAAGAACTCAGGTGCAACCAAGGTTTCCAGTTTCAACTGAAGTTTTAATGTTAAAACATAAGCACTTTCACAGGAAAATTTGCTTCATCAGATGCTAATAAATACAACTGTAATGTGCTTCTTTTTATATAACCTCTAGCAAGCACTAGTAGTCCCATGGAACAAATTAGCTAAAAAATAATTAACATCATAGGGTGTCACATGAGCTTACTACCCTACTGAATGAAAGAAATGCATGCAAGCATGCACTGCTGTCAATAGAAGACACGTGGAAAATATGTAAAAAAATCACATTGATATATATATATATATATATATATATATATATATATATATATATATATATATATATATATTTATAAACACATATACATAGGTAATACACAGTCTTTTAAATGCAATTTTAGATATAACATTTATATATTTGTAAAAGTGTATATATAAAAATATACATAAAAAATTGCATATATAAGAAAGCACACTTTATTAGTGATACATTTAAAAAGAAAAAAAGAGAAAAAACAAGGGTCTGGATTTAAGCTTGGGTTTAAGTGGCACGTGTTCATTTAAACCAACTCCTGAATCTCCCCTAAGTCCAATAATCCATCTGGCCACTAACTGCTCAGTCATATTATGTATGTCTCCCTCCCTGATGTTATCAAAAATTCTACCTATGGTCATAAACTTAAAGGTGTATTCAGAGTTAGTACCGATATCATGCTTGGCCAAAGCACAAACTTTATTTCTCCTACTGATATAGTAAATATGTTCTCAAATCCTTTCTTTGAAGGGTCTGTCTGTTTTGCCTATATATAATTTACTTTGCAATAAGTACACTTTCATCTTATGTGTTAGTCATACCTTGTATTAAACCCTGGTAGTCATCAGAGCTTTGCACACTGTGATGCCCGTGCCCTGGCCCAGCAATCAAGGAACATCAATCCTCACCACTAATACCAGTGAGAGGCATCTCATATAAGAGGAAAGGATAACAAATACACACAGTAAAGTGCATTTTCCTTTAAGAGCTCACAGAGATCACAGTTAGGCTGGGACTGGTCACTCCCTTGCTCTCCAGGTCCCCAATAAGACTCCCCACTGGCACAGTTATAGGGTCCAGATCTCAGCCTAGTGGGCAAACTAAAACCTCCAGCGCCCCCTCTGTCCAACCAGTGCTTTGTGTCCCTGTCCAGGTAGCTGACACACACACACACACACACACACACACACACACACACACACACACACACACACACACACACACACACACACACACACACACACACACACACACACACACACACACACACACACACACACACACACACACACACACACACTTTGAGAAGAGTTTATACAACCACACAGACACTCCTGGGAAAGGCTGGCACAGGTTCTCCTTTGCCCCTTTTTCCCAGACTATACGGTAGTATCAGCTGCCACCACCCACTAATATTTATCAGCTACTCAAAGGCCCTTAAAAGGGTGTCCAGTTATTACTGTGCAATATTATTATCCAACTGGTAGTATAGCCCAGGGCTAAAGCTATTAGCATGGCTTTGTACAATTTTACCAAAGGCAAGCAAGTACTCTAAAGAGCTTAAATTATCTCTACAAAAACAGCCACAGTTGAAAGAGTTTAAAAACATTTAATAACAAATAGTCAAAACACAAGACAATACTTTTTACTACACAGTGCTAGTCAAGAGTTCAAGATCACAGACAAATACTTAAAATAATTCAGAAGTACAGTTCTGACATCACAGAAAAACACTTAGTCTAATCTTTCTAGTTTCTAGCTATTTCTAAGAGAAAACACAAATCTAAGATAAACTTACATATAGAACAAGACAGTGCTGGTGAGTTGGATGGTCAAGTCAAAAATGCCTAATGTCCTCTGATTCTCTCTATTTTTAAAATCACATTCCTGGTTCACATTACATCATTCTTCACATGGCATCATTCTTCACACTTCCCTGGGTTCCCAGTCTAACAGAAACTACATTTACATTATTCACCTGTGGGCAAAAACCAGAGCAATAAAAGACATTTATGCATGCAAATTCTGGCGATTAACTCTGGCCTTAAAACAATAGCAAGAATTCCTTCACCTAGACTGTCTGGAGCCGTGTTTACATCAAAGGGTCACAACAGGCTTTGCTTGGTCAGGAGAGTGCACTGTTGTCACATTTTTACTGTTCCTCATATAACATAATTTTTTTCCATTTAAGACAACAAGCCTGTGGATTACATTGATATTTACAAATGACAGAATTATTTATAAAATTCTAACTGACTAGGCTGGCAGCCTTCACACACGCAATCCCGCAGAACAAGTTTGCTCATAGGTAAACATGTCTGCATGTCTGACTATGTTCATGCTGCTTTACATAGTTTACACAGTTTTCTGACTGCCAACACTGTTGCTGGCCATGAAACCTTACTTGTATCTGTGTAAGTGCGATGAGTGGCATACATATGAAAGTAACATTACTGCTCATTGTGTAAACATGTTTACATGTTTACACATTGTTGCTCATTGGGTAAACATGTAAACTCCATGTAGGCTGCCCTCTAAATCTACACAGAGTTTATTGAATCCCCAGGTTTATTTTTTATCTTTGGAATATTTCTGCAAATGCTAGAATTTATTGCTATGTTTAGCATAAAAACACTGTTAATCTAAGAAGCCAAAAATGAATTTGTACCATGATATGTAATTTAGATAGCAGTGAAAACAATATAAAGTTTTCTACAATAAAGTGAAAAGATGAATTAGCACTGGTATTCCAAGTTTTACATAAAAAATATAAACATCTTTTGACATGTTGATGAGTTGCATACTGCTGTTAGAACCTCAAAACACTGTAAAATCTCATTTTGTGTTTCTGTAAAGAATCCATAAAACCTTATGTAACAGTTACAAACCACAGCAAAGGACAGTGCCTTAGAAAGGATGCTGCATGTATATTGATTTATCACTGAAGTATTTTTTCATGTATCAGCTTCCTTCTTTAAATATTTTACATCATGCAATGCTCTAAGTGCTATAGACCTGCTGCGAGACATTTTCCTCTTGAATGAAAAAGTGGTAAATGCGTGCATGTATCATGTACTAAAAATAAATACATTGTCATGTTTCTGCCACACTAATTATAATATCTTGTTCTATGAAATCCAGACAGAAATGAGTGCCAGGACAACACAAGCATTTGTGGAGGTTATTCTGTCTGTACCAACAGAATTGGAAGTTACAAATGCACTTGTCAACAAGGATTCAGGTCTAAGTCCGGGAAGGAGATATTTGTGGATGCAAGCTCTGATGGTTGCATTGGTAAGAAATTCATGATATAGTGGCCAGAAATCACTGGTTTAATGATTATGACTTGTTTGTCTGCGATATCATCATTAGAAACCTAAATATGTTCATCTTATTTCCTGTTTTTCTATTTGATATCTGGAAATTATACATTAGGATGGAGCTACATCAACTTAAGTGTAATGCAAGAGTTCTCATTGTATCTTCATGTTCCAGCTGTACATGTCCCAAAACAGTAGAAAATTAAGTGAGATTAGGGAAAATATATTCAAAGTACAAAATTGCTGTATCTAGGATAATTTCATAGGTTCATAGGTGTGTACTAGGCTAATGGCCCTGGAGCCTTTACAAGCCTAGCCAATAGAAGTGTCCTGACATTGTGCCGCCCATCGTTAGTTCCCAGTGCCTCTATCAGGTACAGCCACTGCAGTGATCCCCGGGGTGAACTTTCCATTTCTCATCCACTCATCAAGATTTCTTTTGAAGAGGGCTAGTGAGGTGCTCTGCTTGACATATATGGGAAGTCTATTCCAGAGCATGGGCAGTCTCTGGGTTATGAATTTGTCCCTCCACCATGTTCTGTTGATTGTAGTAATGAGGTTGAGGTGTCTGGAATGTGTGGTGTGGAGGGTTGGATTTCTTTAGATGTAGCATTTCTAACAGAGCTGGGTCAGGCATGTATTTGTAAGTCAAGCATTTTGTTGCATTTCATTGAGATATATAAATCCCAGTGTTGTCTTTATGTATAATCTATATAGCTACATATATATATATATATATATATATATATATATATATATATATATATATATATATATATATATATATATATATATATATATATATATATATATATATATATATATATATATATATATGCAGTGAGTGGGGTTGTATGGAGTCATAGACCTTACAATCCTTACGAAAATACTTTTAATGTGCAAAAATGAGTGTTGCACTTTGCTGGTACAACTGCACAATCACACATACATTTCTTCACACTTGTCATTTGTGTACATTAATATTACCCACTAAGCTTACTTTCTAGTATTTGAAAACTTTGTCATATATTAGACAAAATTTAGAAACTCTCCAATTTCCTTTTCTGTTTGCCTGTTGTTACAGTGGTTAGTGTAGTTACCCCACAGATCTGGGTTCATTTTTTAGATAAAGTACCCTCTGTGTGGAGTCTGCATATCTTCTCTATGTCAGGGGGTACTCTTGTTTCAACCCCCATCCCAAAGGCACAATATGCATTCCCTGATGGACTGGTGTCATATTCAGCACTGGTTCCTGTACAAGACATTGAAAGATTGTTGAAATGGGATCCAACTCCCCTGTGGATATTAACTGGATACTGTGTCTAACTGGATGACTGAATAAATAATAAAAAACGTTATTTACTTGAACAAAGCTGTTTACAAATATAGTATAGTACAGTGTATTGCATAAATAAATTGGGCGGCACAGTGGTGCAGCGGTTAACATTGTCACCTCACAGCAAGAGGTTCTACGGTTCGATTCTCGGCTGGGGTGCCTTCTGTGTGGAGTTTGCATGTTCTCCCTGTGTTCGCGTGGGTTTCCTCCGGGTACTCCGGTTTCCTCCCACATTCCAAAGACATGCATCTGGATCGTTTCTCCCTGGACCTCCGCTGAAAACAGGCTCTGTGGAACCTAGTTGGACATTCCCGGTCAACAAAATGTTAAATAAATAAATAAATAAATAAAATGCTGCATAATACGTTTAGTATGCTAACAATGATTATCAAGATTTGTGGACGTATATCTCACTAATAGCAGGTAGTCCAGAATGAAGTGACAAATTCGCTGAAATGCTTCCCCAAATTCATAGTACCCAAGTGCATGCTATTCACTCTGGTGCCACAGACTGAATCTCTGAGTCATGTCATACCACTCTCTGCCAGTAATGTCTGCTATGACAACAGTGGGCATATGGATCTATTTCCATGGCTTATGTAGGTGGGACCAGTTTATACATAGTTATTCTTAGTTTTTGTTGTATTTCTAAACCATGGTCAATTCTGAGAGAGTCATTTGCATTTGTGCTCTGTGCATTGAGCAATGCGGCCACAAAAAGGAATAACATCATATATATAAACCATAACTCTATTGGGCAACAGAATCATACAGAACTCATAAATCCCACTCACAGATCACTGATTTTATATCTCATATTTCCTAAATCTGCATTTACCAGTGTAATTGCTTTTGACAGCAGAGGTTATGTTAAAATGTCTTTTGAAAGAAAGTGAAAACATTTGAAATCTTTAATATAGTGAGATATATTTAATATTTAATACAGTATAATATTTAGCATTAGATAAAAGAAAGGTCCTTCCTTCTGATTTCTGCCATCTTTTGTTTTTGCAGCCTTCTGGTACAATAAAAACTTCTCCCACTTTCCCCTGGAATCATTTTCTCTATCACCCTTTAGTAGATGTCAAGGCCTCTTCCACTTCTCCTAACTCTTCTTCCCTCAGTCATGATGGCAGCATAGACTTCCTCTCTAAATTTTTCATTTAACATCCTTTCTCTCTCTCCCTTCCATTATATTGTTGGCAAGAAAAGCTCCATTCTTCTCCTAAGTATCTACTGTTTTACCCCATTTGCTCCCTTCACACTCTTATACCTTATAGTCACAATTCCATACCCTCTTGGCTCTCTCCCCTCTGCTATCCTGTTCCTCCCCTGGTCCTCTGCTTTTTTTCACTTTGATATGTTTGCATTTCTCTTTACTACTCTCTTTCTCTTTTTTTTGTCCCCTTATGATAAGTCTCTTAACCCAACACTCAGCTACTCTTACCTTCCTCTTCCATTCCTCAATTCTTTTCTTCCACTGGTTCACTCACCCTATCATTAGTCCCCTATCCTTTCCCATTTATTCCTTTTTCCTGTCTTCTCCCATGAAACTGTAACTCTCATGGAATTATGAAACTGCCAGTGGCACCTCCTTCAAAGGTCTATTCACTCCTTTTTCATGTATTTGCCAAAATGAAAGTACTTTTGACACAGCAAATTAAAATCAAGAAAATCTAAATGTGTTACTGCTCAATGCTAGGAGTCCAATCAAAAACTTCACTCCCCTAGAAGTTCTCTTCACCCTAGAGAATGCTAACATCTGTGCAGCCACTGAGACATGGTTTAAAGCATCGGAGAGCACACCAGCTACTACACAGGCAGTGGCTACAGGAGGAGGTGTCCCGATTTACATAAAAAATAAATATACCTCAAGGCTGGTCAAACAGGACAATGCACTTGAGCTGATCCATGTGCAAACCCTCATAGGCAAAATCCAGTACCACTTCTTGCAAACTATAGGTTCCCCCTCTATGACTCAGGAAACCAATGTCATGTATTTAAACTTATTGGAAACACTCACCATCTAACCCAATACCATATTCATGGGTGACTTTAATTACCCCACTATTAATTAGGAATCCTATATGACACCACATGTGCAGGCACAGAGATTCCTGGATAATGTAAACACAAACTCCCTGGACCAGGTTGTCAAAAAACAAACCAGGGGTGCAACCATACTGGATCTTGTCCTCACTAATATGGGATGGTGCTGCACACCCCCTACTGTAATGTCTTCCCTGGTAAGGTCAGGCCATAGAGTGGTCTCCTTTGAAGTAAATATAAAACATGGACCCCTAGCTAAACCTGGAATATTCAGAAACCGCTCTAAGGCTAATTTCCTGATATTATGTGATAGCCTGGCAAAACTGAACCCATACAAACCCTGACAACACTGCTGCATATGCAGAACTGTACACACAAACCTCATACAAACATGTTAATAGCTTCGTAGAGGCAGCTGTACCCACTAGTTAAAGTACAGAACTAACTCAAAAAAACAAGCCACCATGGTGTAACCACAAAATCAAAAGGCTGTATATCAAAAGGAAGGACAGCATGGCAGAAATTAGGAGAAGCAGCTCAGAGGAGGATAAAAGCACTCTCATTAAACTAAACAAACATCTCAGAGGACAAATAAAGTCTACCAAAGCCAATTTTTAGTTAAATTAGGCCTCCCAGGCCAAGGGCAACCACAAGGCATTCTTTAGCCATATCTGCACCCTCAAAGAAAATACAGAATTGTGTTCTCATTGTAAATGGAGTCAGCTATACTGAGCCAGAAGATATAGCAAACCTACTGGTCAATAAATTCAGGTCCAACTTTACCCCTCTCTCCCTCTCACCCTTTCCTCAGGTAATACCATCAAATATAACTCCCTTAGCTATTATTAGGGAACAGTTCCAAAATTCTCTCTGTAAGGCCAACCCATAAGTCTCACTACTCTTGTATATAAAGCTATAGAAAGAATTATAATGGAAATGATGAATAGTGATATAGTAAACCTCCAGTCACTGAAACCAACTCAGTTTGGTTTTGTCAAGAGCAGTTCATGCCTAGTCAACCTGGCGGGCTTCTTTGAGAAGGTCAGCAAAGCAATAGATGAGGGCAGAATGGTTCATACTGCCTACCTTGACCTAGCCAAGACATTTAACACAATACCCCACTCAGGACAGACTCAAGAGGTTAGGTAGAAACACGTATGTTGCCCGGTGGATTGCCAACTGGTTCACAGACAGGACCCAGGAAGTTAGAATTGGAGAGTCCACCTCTGCAAAGAGGCCATTCACAAGTGGTGTCCCTCAGGGATCAATCCTTGGTCTTCTCCTTTTTGGCATTTACTTCTCTGAAGTCAAGGCCATTGTCAATGGACTCTGGTTGACTAAATTTGCAGATGATTGCAAATTTAGAGCTGTCATTGAAGTCCACACTGACACAAATGTTATCCAAGAAGGGCTGACAAAGAAAAATAACTGGTGGCAGAGCCATGAACTAAAACTAAATGCCAAAAAGTGCATAATAGTATACTTCATGAAGTCATCCATCCCTGGTAAGTATCATATTGACAATACACCCCTTAGAGTTGACCTAATAGTAAGGGACTTCGGGGCACATATAGACCATAAACTAGGCTTTGCCCATCATGTGCCTACAGAAGTGAGGAAACTATTCTATGTTAAGCAGCTTATGAACAAAGGCATGGCATCCAAGTCCAAGGAAATCATTTTTCCACTGTATTCTTCATTCATCAGACCTATCGAGTACAGTGCCCCCTTTGGTATGTACCTAAGCAGGCATATCTAAAATTTGGAATGTCCACAGAGGTTCTCAACTAAAATAATACAGGGTGTAAGTAAAATGTCCTTTGCAGGCCGCCTCAAGATCCGATCGGAGTATTCTGTCAACTAAAGGCTTTCAAGGGGAGCTCTATGCCTGGCATACAGGGCATTGTCAGACATCACTCTGACAGACTTTCTGCATATCCACGAAACAAACAACACCAGAATTACCTGTTCTAAA
Source organism: Protopterus annectens (assembly GCF_019279795.1). NCBI lineage: Eukaryota > Metazoa > Chordata > Ceratodontiformes > Protopteridae > Protopterus > Protopterus annectens. The sequence goes on from NC_056743.1 coordinate 1,468,385,087, forward strand.
GACTTAAACCTTGCCAGTAATATAAATAGGACCCACTAGAGAGACAGGTATGTATCCCAGAGACTAGCCCATCTCTGAAACAGGCTCCGCATCCATGTGAAGCAGAGTTTTTCCCTAACTGATTTCAAGTTCAACTTGGACAATTGGATGGGGAACAGGAAATATATCTTTGGTTTGGCATCTATGCCTCTAAAGGACACGGACAACCTTTAAATGATTCATCTCCCAGGCCC